>NC_051184.2:149042386-149286009 GCF_013339695.2 Rhipicephalus sanguineus | reverse complement strand
AAGAAGTAGGCTTATGATATATGAGAGCTTGTACAATGTCTATTCGGTTGGCAGCTATAGCACCGTTAGACGGGATGCACCATGTTGACAGCATGTCTCTATCGCGACCGACTAACGCCCTGATCATGATAAAACCGTTGAGGGTAGCTGACGGTGTGAACATATATTTGGACACAGCGAATCGTGAATCGCGCGTAAGGATGATATCAACAAGCTCATAATCAACATGGTACCCGGTATGCACTTCTTCAAAGCGTCGTCAATTAGGGAGAGAACGGCACGGTGTGCGCTTTCTATTAATGGGTAGCCGACGCCTGTGCTCATGCATACATAACACACACTGCACTTCAGCAACGCGGGAGGTAGAGGTTCGTAGCCTGAGCCGCAAACGCGTGCGTCCCGCTGGCCTCTGTCTCGCAGGCGCTGCTCTCGCTCCAACAAGGCACAACATTCGCCCGTCGAAATCGCGTCCTTTCTGCAACGCATATTGCAGCAGTTTTGTTAGTCGGTGCTCTCGCATTTGAAGCAGTCGGCGCAGAGAAATCCCGTTCATGCACGTGGAAGCTGCACTACTCCGATGAGCCGACGCACGCTAACACGAATCCAACATGCAAAGAAGCGTGCGCAACTGCGTCAAGGGGCCTCGCGACCGCCAGAGAAATCGCGTCCAGTCTCACTCTCGGTGATCGCGCACGCTAACACCCATGACCTACGCTCCGACGCCACGTGCCAATCTCTGGAGTTTAACCACCTCCGATATCAGTGCACTGAGGTCTGTAAGACGACGGTGACTTCTTTCCACCTCTCACAGACGGCGGCACCGCCCGCTCCGCCCGCCGCGAAAGAGATTGTGGTGAAAGAATAGGCGCGTTCGCGCCGTGCCTAGCATCTCCCGAGTTGGCATAGTCGGTAGAGCGTCGGGCGCTTGCCGTCGCGGCCGCAACGTCGGGGTTCGATTCCCAGCGGGGTATCTTTTTCTTGGTTTTTTTCTTCCTCACCCGTTGGCGTCCATTTTATCAACGTCATATCCGTGACGGATGTACTTGGTGGACCCCGGCAAAAACACTTTCGTGTTAAAACACGATGACGTGTCCGCTGTCGATGAGCGGTTTCAGTCCATCATCCATAATGCTCTGCATGGTTGACGGAGCTGTGCACAATCCGAATATCATGCGTGTAGGCTCGTAGTGTCCCGTATTCAGTTACAAACGCTGCTTTCTCGATGTCACTTTCACGTATTGGTACATTGAGAAAGGCCTTTTTCACGTCAAGTTTCGAGAAAAGTTGTGACCCTGACACTTTGCGGGAGTAGTGTGTCATTCGCGGCATGGGGTAGGCGCGTTTGGTCTCTTCACATTCATGAAACGATAGTCGACGCACATTCGTTTTGGAGTCGATTCGTGGTGAGGCTGGTCCACAACAATAACAGGCGAGGCATATGCAGACTTCGACTTGCGGATGATGCCTCTTTTCAGCCAGTCCTCTGTTTCCTCTCTTATGAACTTCTGTTGACGTCACTTGTCGTATACGGTTGCATGCGAACTGGTGTATTGTCACTGAGGTCAATCGTGTGCTCGGCATGCGTGCAGAGACCCAATTCGTTGCTGGGGTTTGTAAAAACATGGATGTTTTCACTCAGTACGGATCTCATTTTTAGGGGCGAAGCTCCTTATAGCGGCACCCGTTCGTCCCTCGTAGCGTAGTATGAACCAGTCTTACGCTTTGACCTGCAAGGTGGTGCCGGTGGGAGATTTTTCCTGTGCGTTGTTGAACAATAAAAAATTCGCAGCGTTAGCTAAAAGCCGACTTCTTCTGTCTCTCATTCCCATTAGCAGCCATTCTTTACCTCCAAGGTAGTGCCTGGTGAGATTTCTCCTGTGCGTGATTAAACAATAAAAATTTTGTTCAAAACGCCGTTGATTGATGAAATAACCAACAAAAGACGCCAGATGTTTTGTAAAAGCAAACGAAAGAACGCCAGATGTTTCTAAAGCAAAACGAAAAGACGCCAGCTGCTTAACGAAAGACGCCAGATGTTTTCTAAGCAATGGTTTCTAAACAATGAAAATTCACAGCGTACATGTAAAATTAAAGTGCGCTGCAAGTCGTCATAACTCATCGAACCTTTAGTATAAACGCGCCCGATCTCACGTCGGTGATGATGTACTGGGCAGAATTCACGGAAGATTCACGGTTTACCGATGAACCTCCGCAGCTTCGCCCACTCATCATCATTCACTCCGTGGATATGCTGTGATTTTTTTTCTGTTGGGTCCGCGTTGAAGTTTGCCGGTTGCACTTCTGCGATTTCGCGACGCACTTCCTCCAACGATGGAAGATTAGGATGACCTTGCTTTGGGGAGTTGGTCAATGTGGTAGTTACAGACGTTGCATCGGTTTCTTCGTTGTCGTCCTTGTTTGCCGGCTGTGGCATGATGTTTTTTCGATGTTCCATTTTTGGTGTTTCCGGTGGACTGTTTTTCGGTATCCACTCGAGCGTGTGTGTTCCATTCGTGTAGCGTTCGATGTAGTCGAATGCAACACATTCTCGCCAATCGGTCCCTATGACGGCGCCATGTGGCAAGTCGTTCACTACTTTTACACCGATGGTCGCGCTTGCGTCTTCGATGGCGATGTGCCCTTGAGTTGCTCCTACGGGAGTCGTTGAGTCTCCGAATGGTCCTCTGAGTACGCAGTCCGTGTCAGGCACAACATCGAAATTATGTTGTTCTGCAAACGCTGACGAAACGAGAGTTGCAGTAGATACCGTGTCTCATAGCGCTAGTGTCTCTACACCGTTGATCTTCGTAGGCACGAGAATGATCCTGCCCTGCGTGCGCGTCGTCCCGATGCGGTGGGTGCGTTGTTCTCGCGCTGCTCTTTCTTCCCTTCGTTTCGCGGCGGCTGCCTTCTCCTCTTCGGTGCGTGTGTCAGGTTTCGTGCAGTCCTTCGCGCGGTGTCCGCGCTGTAAGCAGCGAGCGCATGTGTCGGCGGAGATTCTCGTGGGCTTGCTCGGTTGATGATCACCCTTCGCTGTGCTGTTTGCTGTCTCGATCCGCGCACTGCTGTCCCGGCTTCACGCTTGTGGTTTCGCCTCTCGTCGATGTCGTGCGTCTGTCGAACTGTCGTACGTAGCTGATGAAGTCCGACACGCTTCCCTTTCGTAAATCGTGAAAAGCCGCGAGCATGGGTTTTGCGTTTTCCGATCGAACGCCTTGAATGAGCCAGTCGACGATGTCGTCGTCGCTTAATGCTTACTTGCCGCGTTTGATGCGTTGCAGTCGGGAATACATATAGTCTGTGATGTTTTCGTCGTCTTTTTGTCGCCGTGCGTTCACGCTCTCTACCCACTCGCAGAACAGTGGTTGTTTGTCGAACTCCTTTCGTAGTGCCGCTACCCAAGTGTGCCAGTCTTTGAGGTTCACGCCGTCCAGGCGGTGCCAAGCTGCTGCTCGTCCACGAAGCCTTGAGATGCCGGCGTTTAGTGTGGCCATGTCGTTCCATGAGCACCTCTCGCGCATGTTCTCCACAGATGTGACCCATTCGTTCAGACTGGTCGTTGTCTGTGCCGGAAATGTAGGGAGAGTCGCCGTGAGATCAGGCATAGTCGTGATCTGGATCGTGGCGTTTTCGTTTGCCCCATTGACTGAGTTCCTGGCGCTCCCATTTGTCGTTCCAAGAGCTGTGCCATCATTGCATCGTAGTTCCCAGTATCGTGAGTTCCGTCGAGCTTTCGATTCGTGTCGTCGTGGGCGTCTCGGGGGAAAATCTGCGTCGATGCGTGTCACTGTGAGGGTCTTCGCTCTCGTACTCGTCGTTGAGCGTCGAGTGTCTCACCTCGGGTTCTCGATCCGTCATGCTACTGCTCGTTTGTTGCACACCGTGCTTCGTTTAGGTGATGATTGGACGTTCGCTGACACCGGGAGGCCGGGGACGTTCAGATTCGCTTCTGTCCCGCGTCGTTGACCTCGTGTCTTTGTCCTCACACCGCCTTTTCAGCCGTACCGTGTGCTTGCCTTCTTCGCAGCATGGATCGCTGGTTTGTCCGCGTTGGTGCCTTAAAAGTTCCTCGTCGCCATGTCAGGGGTTGGTGCACATGATGACACGATCGTTGAAATGAAAGCAAACAGATTTAATAACGATTTAAATGGATTACATGACGGCTCTCTAGCGAGCGCGTATTCCCGCTCCGAAATGCCAGACGTCACGTGATGATCTTTCCCGCCTCGCTAGAGCCTCGCGAGCCAGGCGCACTTCTTCCTCTCGGATTCGACGACAGGTGTCGCTAGTCTCTCAGCTCGCACTGACCGTTCGTGTCATTCTCCCAATCGTCGGTAGGTGTCGCTAGCCTCAGCTAGGAAATAGAGTTACTGTATATGCTACCCTTAGGTAGCAGAGTTGCGCCAAGGTACGCCATCTTGGGCTCCGAAGTCTTGCGGGAAAGCCACTCACCACCCGCGTAGAGCCGCCGCTCGCGCGACAGGAGTAACAGTGTTGATTTAAACAGATCTTCATGGGGCTTTATTGCACTCGTCACATTCTAAAACAATGATCTCAAGCAAATATACAAAAAAAAGTAGTAATATTGCGTCGTGCGGGTATACAGGCGAGAATTCTCAGTCTTTCTGTTCACTTTTTTTTAACGCATTCACCCTCCTCTAGGTGGCGCACCACCCCAGCTTGGGCACGTAAGTGCTATTCCGCTAAACTAAAACACGCTGTCCACAGAGAACGTTTGCGGCACGGTAACGATATTTCCTTAACCCCCGCTATCACGCTAATGCTAACTAATGGCTGTCTAATACAACAGCGCCGATGTCAACCGCCCTTGAGCCGCCGGAATCTACGGAGTGTCGGCGTCGCCTGCGAAGTGTTGGCTTCTCCGCAGCGCAAAGGAGCCAGATATGACCACGTGACGGCGCTCGGCGAATAGCGTTGCTGGAATCATCGAAGGCAGAGCGAGCGGCGTCCGGAAAACAGTGGCGCAACTCTGCTACCTAAAGGTAGCATATACAGTAACTCTACTAGGAAATAAGGAGGGAAAGGTTTTATGATAATTCAAGGGGAAGCGCTTTACTGTTTGAAGCAAGGTCGGACTGCCTTAGAACGCGTAGTTATAAAGCGAGATTCAGTAACGAAGAAGAACTATGTACATGCTGCGGGGGAACTAAGGAAACGATGGAACATGTACTGATTGAATGTGGCGATATTCACCCAGGTATACGTGTGGGCACGAGTCTACATGAAGCCTTGGGTTTTAGGGACAACAATGGAAAGCTGAACATGTCCGCGATAGAAATAAGTAAGAGACGGTTAGAGTATTGGTGGCAGAAAAGTAGAGATAAAGAACAAAAATAAATAATGGAGAATAATAAGGTCATTCTGCCTTAAGAGGCAGAGAGATAGGCCGTGAATTTGTATTTTTTGGTATAATAACATAGATTTAATCAATGTAGATAAGGTATTATCTACCTTATTATTAGGCCAACATGAAACAAGGAAGCTTTTTTTTTTCGAGCCTGGTGGCAGACATGTCACCGCCCCGTTACAAAGGGGACGCTCATAGCATCCATCCATCCATCCAGTATCTCCACCCTGGAGGCGGAGGCGCGCGCACATCGAGGCACCCTATGCGACGGCGGATGCGACCGCATACGCTAGGCAAAGCCCAATGTTCATCCTACGCAGCGACATATCGCTTCCATATGGACTAGTGGACAGCGTGGTATTGTGAGGTAGGATAAGAGATGAAGTGTGCTCTTCCGACATGTGCTCTACCCACTTTAAGGCTGCGGCTATAGCATTATGTGCAACTAGTCTGCTTAGCCCATAGCCATTCCACGCTTGCGTATACTGTTGATTACGGGAGAGACAGAGCTACCCATATTCTGAAGAATTTTCAAGGCTAGCTAAAGTTTGGGCTTCTCTCACTTCGGCCAATGTCGCTTTGCACGGCCTCATTTGCGATTTCGTTGGGGACCCACAATGCGAATCAACCTTAGCCTCTCTCGCAACTCCGGTAATACCCCCGACTCGAAGTAGAAAACAAAGCTGGCGCTGGTGGCATCATCGTTTCTAAATGAAGTGAAGGCTTTGTAGCGCTTTTCTACTGCGGTCGAGCAGCTTGTCGCCGCGTTCGTGCCTTCAAAATTGTTGCCATGTGATTCTCACGGGTGCAGGTGGGTTCAGCTAATATTTCGTCTAGGTATCAATCTGGTTTAACTACGGCAACTTCTTACTGTATAATTATTTCACTGTACCCTATATACAATCAGCCAATGAAATAATTGAGGGGTAATTGAGCATATTCTTTTTATATGCAAGCGCAACATGGCGCACGTGCATGAGCTCCGGCTCACACACGTGGCCAGCGTAAGCGCAGCCTGCTTACCTCGTGCTGTTTGTCCACCTTTCACCCACAGCTGTGTGCTGCGACCCACGTGGAAGGAGGGATGTACATCGGCCCCGAGTTCCAGCTGGGTCAAGTGTACGATGGCACCCTGGGTGTCGAAGAGGGCGAGACAGTTGTGTTGTACAGGCCGGTGTACGTGTCCATTCGAAACCCGACCCGTGGGAGCAGCAATGCCGCCGGCGCGTCATCAGCAACAGCCACAAGCGACGACTCGCTCGGCGTCGCGTAACGCTGCCACGTCGCCTTTTCATCGCAGTCTGTTTGCGCGAGACGGTCACAAATTGCGATGCCGACGCGTGCATCACCGAAAAAAAAAGGGGATTTAGCAAACAGTGACGTAGCGCAGGCATGTATGCAAAATAAACATTAGAAAATTGGGAAACGCTGCTTGAATGCTCTTAGCTGTTAACAGTTTTTGGCTCCATTTCTAAACCCTGCCATGTTTTGTAAAGTGACCTGTGAGGCCTAATATTTAAAAAGGTAGGGGGCTGAGCTTGTTGGTATGGCTTCAAGACTGCGAAACAGCTCGAAAAACGACGACACATCAAGAACAGCGCTGTTAAGCTCTCTGCTCTTTCTGTGTCGTCGTCTTCCGCGCTCTTTCGCAGTCATGAAATCTTTGCAGCTTAGCGTCCTTCTTGCTCCTATGTTCAATTCATTGTGATCGAACATGAGCAAAGACGGACAACGAATGGAAGGTGAAAGGGAGCAGCGTTACACGTTGTTCACTTGCCAAAAAGCTTAATGTTGTGGTTTGTTTACGACCCACAGATAAATGTACAAAACTGCAACGCTTGACGCCCCAGCCACCCAGGAAGAATGGTCCGAGTTGCAACTGAAACTTTATGTATTTTCGTTCTTGTGACGTGAGAAACATTTTACTTTTTACTCACAACCTTTGTTGCTGTCCCTCTGTTTGAACCATGAGTTCATTCGCAGCTCGACAGGCTGCTCCTGAATGTCCACTTTTAAATCATTACGCCTCGACTTTGGCCCAGAGACAGCATTGCCCTCAAGGTACTGCGTGTACTCCGCGCGCAGCTTTGCGGCGTTACCGACGAACCTAGACATCGCCGCCTGTTGGGATCTGAACGTGGAGCCTCGGGGCCTTCGCGTCAAGCCCCTTGAGGGTCACAGGGTCTTGGCCCAAGCCGAGCGCCACGTGGTTATCAACCGTGTCCACGCATTCAAAGCAATGGTGAGAAAGATGGAGCTTGACTTGTTGTTGATGCCAAGGCAACTAGAGCACCACCTAGCTGGCTTCTTTCCTGCTGCAGACCATTTCGTGTGCCCTGTCGCCTTAAGCTCAGCGGAGAAAGAGCTCACCTCCCAGAGTAAAATGCACCAGGTCCGATGCGGCAAAAGCAGCCACCGAGCTCCATAGCCTGGGATTTCGCATTTTACAGGAAGTAATCACCCCCGCAGACAAGCGTCCTTGCCAAAGGCCACAGCTTCAAGTGTCCAGGAGTCGGCCTCTCTTGGCTAAGATCGCGGCAGCCGTGGAGGACAGCATCCGTCCACTAAACTTGAATGTCCCGCAATCAGTGGGGCTAAAAGCGATTGGCATCCAGTCATGTACACGTTCCAGGAAGTAAGTAACCGATTACAATTAAAAGAACGTCCTTTAACATGTAATTGATTACATTGGCCAGTTACAGCCCCAGAAAAGTAAATGAGCAATTGCGGAAGCGCAACAGATTACTTTTGCATAACTTTCCTTCAAACTTTTATTGCCATAACACAATAGTTTACTCAAATACAACGAACTACTGCGGCTTGCGTTATAGAAGGCTGGAGGCATTGTGGCTTACTGCACCTTCTGTGATACAGCGTTACACGTTGTTCGCTCGGCAGTTGTTTTTCAAAGTTGTCGTCGCTGATTCTTCCACGTTTGTTGTGGATGATGCACGCCTCGTTGAAGGAAGCCAGCCGGTCAAACAGCATGCCTTTATAGCATACCAAAGTAACTGGACAGCTGCCTGGCTGCCGGTGGACAACTAAAGGTCAGATTACAGAGCGGTTCGCATCTAGGCCGTCGCAGCGGCTTATGAACGCTTCGGGTGGCGAGGGAAATAACTGATAAGCACGGCGCGCGTGAAACAGTACGTGGTGTTATCACAATTCGTCACTGATATACCACACATTTCTTCGTTAAGAGGTCAGCTGCTACACTGAACACTCTGAGTGCATGCGCTCGAAGGAAGGATGGTATCATAGCGTAGGAGCACCTTGCGCACCAGCTCGTACTTGCTGAGTGCTTCGGGGCATTCTGCATTGGAGTTGCTCAGTGCTTGTCCTGTGGGCATCGTACATAGGAAAGACGGGCAGGTGCCTCAACAAAGGGCATCAGGAACACGAAAATTTGTGTAGTAGAGTTGCAATCGAGGGGAATCTTGCTCAGCACAGATTTGCCTGTTCGAGTAATCCCAATTTCAGGGACAAAATTATGGCACAACTTCAAAGCGCTAAAAAACAGGGACAAACGAAAAAGAGTGGACACGACGAGCGCTAATAGTGGACACGATAGCGCTTTGAAGTTGTGCCATGATGTCTTACAAACTCGCCCAAGCTTCCGTGCTTCTAAGGGACAAAATTATTTCGGCGCACAGAAGGGAACAAAAGAAAACAGAAGTATACAATATGTTGTCGGGGGAAGTTTGGCGCATGCGTGAGCTCTCCATCCATAGCATTTGCACACAGGCAAGTGGTATTTCTAGGGAAACAAAGATAGGTTTAATCATTAATACTTCTTCTGGGCGAGTTGGTTCATTGTACATTAAGGGGGTAACAGCGCGAACATACACCCACAAGTGAAACGGCAGGGACACCGCACATGTTTCATCTTGGACTCTGATACGTCATTTTGTAAACGTAAATTTCCAAGGAATAAATGCACCTGCTTTTACCATTGTTAGTATTCATGTTTGCTCCTGCGCGGTTTGCCCATTGTGCCCTCTCCTTTATGTTTTTGCCTACCCCTTTTTAGTCCTTTCGTTTCATTAAATCACTTGTTAGAAGTGCTCGTCTGTGTCGTTCCTGCCTGGCATCTTCGTGAACTTTGCAGTGCTGCCTTTGTCTTCCACTAGTTCCAACTAGCCCCTAAACAACCTCTTCGATGCTAGTATCCATGTGCGCTGTAAACCCTGGCGCATCGCCGTTACTGTCGCTCGGGTAAGGCGTAGCAGGTAAAAAAAAATAGGCTCTGTAGGGACCCTCCGTCTGGCAGTACCGGGGGTCCCTACAGAGTGGTCGCATATTTTATTGCGATAGCAAGTATATAGACACTTTCAGCGTATTTGTATTTTCAGCGTATATGTATGTTGTAAGGGCCACAGCGCCGCTGGGACGCGGGCGTGCGCTGGTTAATGCTAAGGCGAGACAGAAGAAGAGAAAGACGAGGCAGAATAGAACAGCCGGCCCAGCGAACGGTTGCTGTGTCTACGTCTCTTTCCTTACTCCATTACAAGGGCGTAGTTGTCGAACACGGAGTCTTAAGCCAGAAACCGCCTGTGCTCGTCCGTCTTCGGCTTTGCGGAGCCGCCAGTCAAGGGACGCCGTCCACCCTTCCTAGGGCATGAAAACCCCTGCCACCGCAAGAAGCACAGCTCGGCGGGGACGGTGTCTAAGCCCCCGCTTACCTACCGCTTACCCCCGTTACCTACGGCGTCCAAGGCACCCGCTTACCTACTGGCGCTACAAGTACCGTCCGGGGAAGGCGTCCTGGCCTCCTCAGCAACTACACGGCACTGTACCGGCGATTCCATTCATCCTGTCGATGACGCTTTGCTGATTCAGGACATCGCTGCGCTGATTGCTGCGATGACCACATATTCCGCGGCCGCCGCTATTGGTTCTCCGAGAGGCTCACCCGACGATGCGGCGATCATCCGCGCCGCCACGCACTTGTCGCAACAAGTGATGAGCTTGGCGCCCTCGAACTGCTGGTTCTCAACCGCCGCCGTGTCAGGAGCCCCGTATTCTACGCGGACATTGCCCCTGGCTCCCCGGGCTCCTCGTTCGCCCAACTCACGGTCGTCATGTGGGCGACATCCTTGCTTGCCCAGGAGCTAAACAGTTTCGCCGCGACAACTTCTGAATCCTTGCAGTCCACATTACCATCAGCGGTTGCATCGGAACTACTGGAGCTCCGAGTATTTCAGGAGGATGCCGTCCTGTTAATCCAAACACTAAACGCTCGGTGCCGGCCATATGCGTGGCCGGACCATCGAACATGGCTGGTGGCCATCGACCGCCTTCGCGATGCTGCCAAAGCATGGCGCAACTACGAAGGCATGAAACTACAGTCTTGGCATCAGCGGTGTGCTAGATTGACAACTGTGCCTGTGGTGCCCTCTCTGCCGACTCAATTTATACCCCAAAAAGAAAAAATACGCAACTTGACCCACACGTGTGTCGCAAGTTGTGCAGTGTTTCTATTTGTGGTAAGATGCGCCCACTTGCCAAATAACAAGTTCTAAACTCAATTTATACCGCGGATGGGAGAGGTGAGGCACACCACCTCGACGTGAAACCTCAGCCCTCCACCACCCCGCCCCTCTCGGTGAATGAGATCATGAAGAGTTTAGTGCAGCCGTGCCCTTCACCCCTCTCGGACATCGAGCTCACGTGGAGCACGAGCTCGATGGTCCATCGGATCCCTCCAGCCCCACGACAGAAAGCTCCTCTGGCTGCCCTACAACTGACGTCAGACGTAGATGCTGCAGTCCGCTACTGGTCTCAGTCTCTGCGCCGGTTCCCGACTCCATAACATCACTGAGCGGGCCGAAACCACCGCTCATCCAGCGCAGTTGGAGGAACCGTCCCCACATTCGCCTTCGCTGGGGCACATCACGCCATCCATGATAAACAGAAGGGCGTATAATATATATATATATATATATATATATATATATATATATATATATATATATATATATATATATATATATATATATATATATATATATATATGATGATGAAGGCCGGACCCGCGGCCGAAACGTCAATAAATCGCTTCGTACGCGTGTCTGTTTCCCTGCGTACATTTACCCGGACCCAGAATCATCTTTTCTCGATATATATATATGTATATATATATATATATATATACATATATATATATATATACATGTATATATATATATATATATATATATATATATATATATATATATATATATATATATATATATATAATTGTAGAGAAGCGTTGAAAGTCTGTAATGGGTCGCCCTCTCTAGCGCTTTTAGTGGGTCGTCCCCTTCTGCTCATCTCTGACCGCACGCTCCTCGCGCTCAGATTCCGCGCTGTCTTGACTGTCGCCGTTGTGCTTCGTCGACTAGTGCCGTCAATAAACGCCTTTATAATTTA
Organism: Rhipicephalus sanguineus; assembly: GCF_013339695.2. Classification (NCBI taxonomy): domain Eukaryota; kingdom Metazoa; phylum Arthropoda; class Arachnida; order Ixodida; family Ixodidae; genus Rhipicephalus; species Rhipicephalus sanguineus. Next base: position 149,274,227 of record NC_051184.2, on the reverse strand, counting down.
TTGGAGAGTGCTGCGCCGTCCAACCAGCTTCGGTCTGTTCGATGCCCCTGGCGCTTCGACCCGTACCGTGCCCTCTACCATGCCTCAAGACGCCGCCCAGCAAACGCTTCCCCCTGTACCGACACCATTCCCGGTGCGCCCCGCATCCGCGACCCTCCTATATTCACCGGCGCGGGTGACACTGACGTGGAGGACTGGCCCGCGATAATTCGAGCGCGCGAGCGTACCCAACAAATGGGACGAGGCAGGAAAGCTGAGCAACCTGGTTTTTCTACCTCGCGGGTGTGGCCAGCCTGTGGTACAACAACCACGCAACCGCTTTCCTCACATGGTCTGATTTCAAGACCGCCGACCTGCCCTTCGTAAACTGCAAGCCGAACAGCGTTTACGTGAACGAGCTCAGCAGACCGGTGAGTCGTTTACCAGCTACATCGAAGACGTCCTCAACTTGTGCAAGAAGGCCGACGTAACCATGTCTGAGTCTGACAAGATCCGCCACGTTATGAAAGGCATCGACGACGATGCCTTGACCATGCTGCTCGGCAAGAACCCTTGTACCGTGACAGAGCTGATCACGCTCTGCCAAAGCAACGAGGGGCCGCGCCGGCAGCGGTTGCTGACCCGTCGACCTCCATCACGCGACGCCGACCTCGCTGGCTTGTCGGCCATTTCTGATCACTCGGGCTTGCTCGCCGAGATCAAGTAATTTGTGCGCGAGGAAATTGCCCGCCAGGTTTCTCTAGTGGCCTTGCCTCAGTCGCAGCATGTTGAACAGCCGTCGACCACACTGCTGCCTCCCTTACGCCGCGCTATTCAACAGGAAATTGCGGAGGTCATGCCCGAATACCACCAGCCACCTCCGGCGCCTACGCCGCTCAGTTACGCGAAATTTGTAGCCAGGCCACCCCAAGCGATCCCTGTGTCTGCCCCACATATTTACGCCAAAGTCGTCGCCATACCACAGGCCTTCGAGGCGAGTGCGCCGGCTGCGTACGCCGACGTCATTCCTAGGCCACGACTACAGCCCACCATGCTGTCCTATCAGCCGCCGACCCGTCCACCGCGTCTTGGGCTATGGATGGGACCCACCCCGGCGAACCGATGGCGCACTTCCGACAACCGCCCCATCTGCTTTGCGTGCGGTTGCGCCGGTCACGTCGCCCGCTATTGCAATCGCGTGCAGTTGCCTACAGTCGCCTCAACCATGCCAAGCCAGTCAAGCTGCCCGTATTACGATTCACCGCAGCCTGTGTCACCGCCGTCTCGCCCAGCGCCCTCTACCCGCCGTTCACCGTCACCACGACGCCGCTCCCTGTCCCCGATGCGGCCACGTCTGGTCCCACGCGACCAGGAAAACTAGGAACACTGCGAAAGCCCTCAGCGAAGCCCATCGAACGTGATAGACGTGTTTGTAGACGGTGTTCGTGCATCTGCCCTTATCCACACTGGAGCCGCTATATCCGTTATCGACGCAAAGCTTAGCCGAATACTGCGCAAAGTGACGACGCCACTTTCCGGGCTCTCCCTCTGTACAGCCAGCGCCCAACGTATTCACCCTACAGCGGTGTGCACAGCCCGCGTCATGATTAAGGACGCTATGTACGCCGTCGAACTGATCATAATTCCTGCATGCTCTCACAACGTCATCCTCGGATGGGATTTTCTCTCCCGCCACGACGCCGTCATTCGTTGCGCACCAGCCGAAATAGAGCTGTTACTATTCTCTAATTTGACGCCGGAAGACAGTCCATCGGCTGCGAGCAACGTACTCGTCAAAGACGACATCAAAGTGCCTGCAAGCTCGTCAACGGCGGTGTCCGTCTACTGCGCCAGTCTATCCGACACCGTTGCACTCTTCTCGCCGTATGACCGTATTTGCACGAGGAAAGGCTTGCTGGTGCCTTTCGCGACCGTTCAAGTCACTCATGGCAGCACCTCTATTTTCGTAATCAATCCCTCCCCGTACAGTGTTACGTTGGTGCGAGGGGAATGTCTCGGCAGCGTGAAACCCCTCGAAGACCCACAAGTTATGGACGAACCCGATGACACGCGCGGCCGCAGTTCCTGTACGCTCAGTGCTGTTTCGACGTCTGGTTCATCACCCGCTGACGTGTTTGGTTCCACTATATCTGACAACCTTACGCAGGCCCAGCGTTCCCAGCTTCTGGACATGTTGGAAGAATTTCGCTCTTCTTTCGATGTCGCTCCAACTTCTCTCGGCCGCACGTCGGCCGTTACGTACGGCATCGACACCGGCGCCCACCTGCCACTGCGGCAACGTCCATATCGCGTATCTCCCACAGAACGCCGCGTAATCACCGAGCAAGTCGACGACATGCTTCGACGCGATGTTATTCGACCCTCCAACAGCCCCTGGGCGTCTCCTGTCGTTCTTGTTGCGAAGAAGGACGGTTCTGTGCGGTTCTGTGTGGACTACAGACGACTCACCAAGATCACTCGTAAGGACGTGTATCCACTGCCGCGAATAGACGATGCGATTGACAGCCTGCAAGGCGCCGAATTCTTTTCATCTCTCGATTTGCACTCAGGGTACTGGCAAGTACCTATGGCTGATGACGCTCGACCGAAGACCGCCTTTGTCACGCCCGACGGCCTGTACGAGTTCAACGTCATGCAGTTTGGCCTGTGTAATGCGCCCGCCACCTTTGAGCGCATGATGGATACCGTTCTGCGCAACCTGAAATGGCACATATTTGAAGTTTAAGGCGCCAATAAGCCACGGACGAAGATAAGGAACACACACACTTCGTCCGTGTCTTATTCGCGCCTTAAACTTCAAATATGTTAAACCAACAAGCCCAGTCTGCCATTCTTACATCGAAATGGCACACGTGCTTGTGCTACCTCGACGACGTCGTCGTTTTTGCTCCGACTTTTCCGCCCATCTTCAACGCCTACGGCATGTTTTGACGCCTTTGAGCGACGCCGGTCTGCAACTGAATCTAAAGAAGTGCCGATTTGCAGCACGGCAGCTGAGAATCCTCCGCTACGTCGTGTCCAAGGACGGAATTCTCCCCGATCCAGCCAAACTTCGTGCCGTGACCGAGTTCCCGAAACCTACGTCCGTCAAAGGACTGCGCAGTTTCGCAGGACTGTGTTCCTACTTTCGGTGCTTCATTCGAAATTTCGCGACTATCATATCGCCGCTGACGAAGCCCCTCGGAAGTAACGGGCCCCTCCATTCATGGTCGTCCGAGTGCGACGACGCTTTCGAAAAGCTCCGTCGTTTGTTGACGTCGCCTCCCATACTACGCCACTACGACCCTACGGCTCCTAGAGAGGTACACACAGACGCTAGCGGTGTAGGCCTCGGCGCTGTCCTTGCGCAGCGCAAACCAGGGTTCCCTGAATATGTCGTGGCATATGCAAGTCGTACGCTTACTAAAGCCGAGACCAATTACACCGTCACCGAAAAGGAATGCCTGGCGATGATCTGGGCCCTTACGAAATTCCGACCTTATTTGTATGGTCGCCCATTTGATGTGATCACCGACCATCATGCACTATGCTGGTTGTCGTCATTAAAGAATCCCTCAGGTCGCCTCGCCCGCTGGGCACTTCGCCTACAAGACTAAGACATCTGCGTGCTGTACCGCAACGGACGCCAGCATGCTGACGCCGACGCACTCTCGCGCGCCCCCTTGCCTGACGACAATACCCATAGCTCAGTGTCTCACAATGCCGTTTCTTCTATCGACATTCACACCATCGCTACTGAACAGCGCAAGGATCACTGGATTGTCTCATTGATAAACTTGCTGACTGATCCATCGGCAACACCATCCACTCGCGCGTTGCGTCGTCAAGCCCACCATTTCGCCGTTCGCGACGACCTCCTCCACCGACGCAATTACGGCGACGGCCGCCAGTGGCTACTCGTAATACCCCGCAGTCTGCGTTCTGACATATGCGAGTCGTTCCACTCTGATCCGCAGTGCGCACACTTTGGGGTATCGAAAACCTACCGCCGCATTCGCCAACGGTACTTTTGGCGAGGGATGTACCGCTACGTGCAGAAGTTCGTTCGCTCCTGCATCGATTGTCAGCGCCGCAAAACATCAACGCACCTGTCGCCGGCAGGTCTGCAACCTCTGCATTGCCCTGACCGGCCGTTTGGGCGCGTTGGCATAGACTTGTATGGACCACTTCCTCTAACGTCGGCTGGTAACTGCTGGGCAATCGTCGCTGTTGACCACCTTACGCGATACGCAGAAACGGCCGCCCTCTCAGCGGCTACAGCGCGCGATGTTGCCTCCTTCCTGCTGCACCGATTCATGCTGCGCCACGGTCCACCCAAGGAGCTGCTCAGCGATCGAGGTCGTTGTTTCTTCTTGGAAGTCGTGGAAGCCATTCTCAAACAGTGCAACGTTGTTCACCGGAAAACTACTGCTTACCACCCGCAGACGAATGGCCTCACCGAACGCTTTAACCGCACGCTCGGCGACATGCTCTTGATGTACGTCGCCGCCGATCACACCAATTGGGATGCCATTCTGCCTTTCGTCACCTACGCCTATAATACCGCCCCTCAGAGCACTGCTGGTTTCTCGCCCTTTTTCGTATTGTACGGCAGGCACCCGTCGCACACAATCGACAAAATCCTTCCATACAAGCCGGATCCGTCTGAGTGTGCGCCTATTACTGCCACAGCCAGACTTGCTGAGGAGTGTCGGGAGCTTGCAAAGACGTTTACTACGCATGACCAAGAGCGCCAAAAGAGCATTCGCGGTGACACCTTCACTTCTGCGCCCACGTTCCTCCCTGGAGCACTCGTATGGCTCTCAGTCCCTACCACTGCAACTGGCCTCTCTTCCAAACTGCTGCCCAAGTACGACGGCTCCTACCGTATCGTCGAACGCACATCCCCGGTCAACTACCTGATCGAGCCCATTGAACCATCTTCGGACATGCGCCGTCGAGGGAGCGACACTGTCAACGTGGAGCGCCTGAAGCCCTACCATGACCCGCTCATAGTGACAAGCAGTTAGGCCGCCAGGCGGCTCCCTTTTCGTCCCCGGGGTAATTTTAGCGAAGCGTTAGAAGTCTGTAATGGGTCGCCCTCTCGAGCGCTTTCTAGTGGGTCGTCCCCTTCCGCTCTTCTCTGACAGCACGCTCCTCGCGCTCAGAGTCCGCGCTCTGTCTTGACTGTCGCCGTTGTGCTTCGTCGACTAGTGCCGTCAATAAACGCCTTTATAATATGTATAGGCAGGCATGGTGGCGAAAGTGGCCGTACCGTTGCAAACAGAGAAGTAGATCCTCCATGACAACAGTAACAACGGAAGTGTTTATTGGGCAGAGTCTGGCCTGATGAAGGCCAGACGTCGAAATAAGCACTGCCGTTGTTACTGTTCTCACGGAGGATCTACTTCACTATATATATATATATATATATATATATATATATATATATATATATATATATATATATATATATATATATATATATATATATCGAGAAAAGATGGTTCTGGGTCCGGGTAAATGTACGCAATGAAACAGCCACGCGTACGAAGCGATTTATTGACGTTTCGGCCGCGGGTCCGGCCTTCATCAGAATACAATGCATGGCATGAGTGCAGTTTATATACATGTGCATATCAGAAAGAAGAAGATATGAAACTGACATGAAAGGCGATATATTGGCTAAAAAATGCATGTCACTCGCTTTGAAGTGCACCTGATACATGTGTAAAAAGATTGCATTTTGCGAGCACGTGGTTTATATCTACGAAATATGAAACGCATAACATGGCATAGAGCACGACCGGTAATAGCAAGGTGCAAAAAGAAACAAATATTGAGAAATGTTCCGTTCGAGAGCAGAACAATATAGTAAATATTTCGGACATCGTACTAACAGCTGATGAGTGTAGCGTTCTGCGCCGCGGTCTTAATTTCTGTCCAGCCACAGGCGGACACAGTGAATTTCAACTACTTGAAGACTTAGATAATTTTGCCCGCAACTTACGCTTGCGCGAGTTCATTCGTGACCGACCCAATACAAACGACTCGAAAAGCGCATCACCTTCCGGCAAACGTTGGGTCCCTCCTTCACCGCGCGACAGATGCTTAGATATGTACATCAAAGCAGTACAACGAGATGTACTGCAAGCGTATCAAAACCAAAAACCCTTCCGCCGCAACCTGTCCGCCAGGCAAATGAAAGCACTAGATGCTCTGTCCTCTTGCAACGACATCGTCATAAAGCCTGCAGACAAAGGTGGTGCCGTTGTCATAATGAACAAGTCCGATTATACAGCAGAGGCCAAAAGGCAGCTTGCCGATGCGACGTTTTACAAATACCTGGATCATGATCCCACAGAACAATACAAATCCCTTGTCCAAAGCACTTTGCTAGATCTTGTCGCATCTTGTCTAGATCTTGAAGCGGTTGCTTCCAGAGGGGGAAAATGGGTCGGTGTTCTTTTGTCGCTTACCCGTTGCGTCTGTGTGGGGGCAAAGATTGTGCATACGCACAAGTGGCGGCGTGGGTGCAGGAATCCTGCCCTGTTAGTGCGGCTCTCCGAGGCGCCTGTAGTTGAAAAATCTAGCGCGGGTCAGCCTATCCCATTTAAAAAATGGATTCATAAATTAAACAAGATGGTTAAAATATAAAAACAAAGGAAGAAAATAAGAAGAAAACAAATAAAACGTAACAAAATATAATTATAAAAAGGCAAAGCTCAGATGTGGGGAAGATATACATTGAATACTGAAACGTCGGGAAAAAAATAAAACACAAAAAAGAAGAACATCCTAACAAAAACACACATAAGTGCAGAATATGCAAAGGTGTCCGGTCGGTCCGCTCCCCCCCCCCCCCCCCCCATACTTGTTCCATACTCCATTTTAGTATCCAGCGCGAATTCCAACTGTCAGGATTCATTTCCCGTCTACTAACTTTTGCATGACCGAAGAAACGAGAGGTTCACCATGTTTTCACTTATGCCGTGTGTCATTGTTGCAAATTTGTGGATGAAATAGGACTCTCGTTGTTCCCGTTCACGAGTACTGCGGAAGCCTGACTGCATGAGGGTGACACGTATTTTGTCGAATGAGTGTTCTGGCAAACTCAGATGCTTAGAGAAAGGGAGATTTGGCAGAGTGCGCGCGTGAGCTCTGTGGTTATTGAGACGTAGTCTAAACATCGGAGGGGAACAGCGCAAGAGAAGACGAGGACAAGAAAGGCGACGCCACAGAGCGCTGACTTACAACACTTTATTGGTAGAAAGGGAAGGATGAACATTTATACACTTCGCTGACATGCGCCACAACCGGGGCAAATGACGATTTTTTTTAACATTATACATAGAGCAAGCACCACTGTGCACACGGGCGTATCACTCATGGTCTGTTTAGATATGATATTTCATGAGATGAAAGTGCTATCGAAGGAGAGCGGATGCAACTGCTATCGAACTTTCTGATGAAATCTGCCTCGATGATTTCGCGTGTCAACTGTAAATTATGCCTAGCCAGGACCTCGCTTTTTTCAAAAATGGGCGCGCAGCCACAGTCACGACAATGAATGCCCAAGTGGCCTTGAACCGTGTTGTACACATTGTTGTGGTGCTCTCTTAGACGGTCGTCATATTTCTTCCCACAGGACAGGGGAATCACGTATACCACGCCAGTGGTACAGGGCACAAACTGCTTTTTGTGTTTCACAGAACAGCCATTACGGCTGCAACTCGAAGCAAACTTGCAAAGCTTGGACAACTTCTCCGGTGCTGAAAACACTACCTTAACGCCAGCACGTTGCCCTACCCTCTTAAGTTTGTGGGACAGATCATGTATGTACGGAAGTACAGCAAGTTTTTTTTTTTTCAGCATGCGCAACTGGTACGGTCATTTTCACCACGTCTGGTTTGTTTTAACAGCTTTTCCGCCACAGCCGAAACCAGAGCCTTCGTATACCCTGCAGATACCAAGCGGCTAACCTGGGCGTCAAAACTTTTTTTGCATGGAATGCGGACACGACCTTCTAAGGGCATTGACGAGGCACACATTCGCTATTCCTCTTTTTACTAACTTTGAATGAGCGGAATGGAATGACAGAAGTGGTTTTCCGCTCCTCGGTTCAAAATACCAACATACATGTTCGCTAGAGAGGCACAGTTTGATATCCAAGAACCTTAAGCAACCATTTTCGGGTAATTCGTGCGTCAGCTTCAACGGAAGTAGGTTCTGCCTAAACACATTTAAGACTTCTTCCGCAGTTTGTTCAAATGACTCTTTCGGACAATCAATGAAAATCAAGAAATCATCTACATATCTGCACACTTTTTCAACTACGGACACATCGAGGTTGGACAGAATAGCCACTTTTTTGTATGTACTGGCAACCTTCCAACGAGACAACCGTTGATTTTAGGTACATTGTCATCAAATTCATAAACCCGCTCACTGCGATCCCTGTGGTGTTCTGGAAAGCTGTTGGCCCGAAACTGTCAATAGCGTCTTCTACACATTTTAACATGTCGTCATGTGGCAGAGAATAATAATAATAATAATAATAATAATAATAATAATAATAATAATAATAATAATAATAATAATAATAATAAGTTTATTTGCCATCTTTGTGAAATACAGTTGGGGGGATTGTAGAAAAAAAGCTGTCCCCGGGCAGCTTGACTAGCCTACAACCCTTTGTATTTGGCAGTGAGGCAATATCACACATAAACAGACATATGTGTACATACACTCTTACATAATTATACGAACACAAAGCCACACACACGCGCAGGGGCATACTAGTGCTTTAACATATTTCAACTCACACTTTCATCTTAAAAGGCAACGAATTCAAAGATGTCTAAACATTGCAACCTGAATCTATGTAGAAACCACACACATCCTTTTAAGTTCTTTGAAGGATGCCGTAAAAAGATCAAACTGTATTGATTTATAGCTGTTTAATAGTGTAGGTATTGTATATTGAAGCATTTGTTTATATATAAATCCTTAACGTCTACAGAAAAAGCACTCAGGCCCTTGCTGTTTTGCTTTAAAAACCTGATTACAGCGTCCGAGACTTTTACTAGAAAGGGGTCGTCAACCGTTAGTAGCTTAAGCTTGCTTTGCAAAAATATTGCGACAGATTTCTGCCAGGTCCCTCTTTCGGTTACGATTACTCGTCTTACGAGTAAATAGAAAGTAGAATAGTAAATCGAAAAATTCGGCAGATCCCACGTACCGTGGGAATCGATGTTATGCGAAGCATGCGCGGGATGATGCCTGCGGCGCAATTTTTCACATTGAGCGAAACGTTACGGAATGACGCTAGCGAAATGTGGAAGTGGTATACGCACACTCATATGTTGAAGAGTCGCATATGTATTATATAAGTAGTTGTTTCCAGTTGCGTAGCGGTGCCAATGGCAACATGGTCGTTACCAGACGCGGTAAGCTGATATGTAGTGCTTGTATTCTTCAATACTGTATTACGCGAATCCGAACAGGACAAAAAAGGAACACAGATTCACAGGACAGGCGTTACTCGAAACTAAGCTTCATTTGGGAGAGTTTCCCTAGATATATGGTACGCAGCCGAGTGGCACGCGCAGGCGCAGTGCACGTATGCTCAGTTCAGTTCAGTTTATTACCTTAAAGGCCCCCCTTCGTAGGAGGGGCATTACATAAGGGGTGGGGTTTTATTTAGGTTAACAATAAGCAGTGAAAGTTGTGTTAGTATTGAAGATGATCAATAACACGGCCTTGAAAGGCAGATGATGAGGCGATGGTGACGATCTCCCGGGGGAGGCCGTTCCAGTCTGTGGCTGCTCGAAAAAAGAACGAGGCAGCAAAAGTAGTGGTGCGTGATGATGGGCGAGCAACTTGAAATGGATGACTGGTTCGATGAGATATGCGTGCTGCGGCTGCTGTATAAGGTGGCTGATTGAGGGAAGAATGAAATAATTTGTGATAAAGCACGAGAGTTGCAGTGCGGCGGCGCAAAGAAAGGGGTGAAAGTCCAGGTTTCGCTTTCAAAGATGAAATACTGATATCGTATGAGTAAGATGAATGAATGAATCTGGCGGCTCGGTTTTGTACCGCCTCTAATGCATTGATTAAATACGCTTGATGTGGGCTCCATATGGCAGATGCATATTCTAATTTCGGTCTGATTAGTGATTTGTACGCAAGTAATTTTACATGCAGGAGGGCTAGGCGGAGATGGCGCTTGAGAAAACCAAGTGCTTTATTGGATGATGAAACTACATTAGCGATGTGGGTGCGCCATGATAAATCGTAGGACAAGGTTATTCCAAGATATTTATAAGATGGTACTGATTCAATTGGGGTGTTAACGATGGAATACTGGAAGCGGTATGGGCTGTGGCGACGGGAAGAAGACACAAGTTTACATTTAGAAGGATTAAGGGTCATTAACCATGTGTTACACCACTTAAGCACGCTGTTAAGATTTGCGTAACAGTTGCGTTACAGTTCTTATGCTGATATTTGCCCGTTATGACGGATAACGCACGCACGGTTCACGGACCTGTGTGTGTGTGTGTGTAGGATGGGTTCTTGACAGTTCTTGAACAAGGTCATCATCATCGTGATCAGTGAGCACCAGCAGCCGGACCGGACTTGTTATGGGATCCGTTCGTGATCGCGGCTACGAGGGGTATTGGCCTCGACGCCCACCACTGGAAACGCCGGCGCCACCGTCGGCGTGACGTGCTTGGCAGGATCACGTGGTCTCAGCGGCCGCGTCGACTGCTTGTGGCGCACTGCCGCGTGCTTTGAAAACGAGTTTCAAGTCCCACATGCGCTGCGGTCTGTTCAAATTCGGAAGTTTTCTCTCATTTTCTACTCAATTGAAACCATTGTAACAGAGTGGCTGCCTCCTAAGGCGACGAACATGGGGCTCTACCGCTCGGTGCCGCAGTGCCACGCTTCAGGGGCGTAGCCAGAAATTTTTTTCGGGGGGGGTTCAACCATACTTTATGCATGTTCGTGCGTGCGTTTGTATGTGTGCGTGCCTATATACGCAAGCAAAACTGAAAAATTTCGGGGGGGGGGGGTTTGAACCCCCCCAACCCCCCCCTTGGCTACGCCCCTGCCACGCTTACGCAAAGGAGCCCAGTGTCAGCCTGCACTGGTAACCGCGGGACAAGAAACTGCGTGAAGCATGGGTTGTAAAGCTAAGAACCAGCAAGTAGCCATCCGCTACGAGTCTTGTGTGCAACAAGCACTTCCGCGACGAACACTTTTGTTACTGCGTCGGGCCTGCGATGTTCGGTGAGTAGCAGACAGCGCGCACTGAAACGATGGCTCGCGCGCGCTTCCCGCCGGCAAATGATGCTTATCTGCCACAGGATGGTAAAAGCGCTACCTTTTACCACGTGCGATGCCATCTCAGAACCCTCCAATGCGACCTCTTGATCGTCGTCCCCGTGCTCAGTGTCCACAAAATGGGCTGCAGATGCGCAAGTCATTGTTTAGATACGTTGAATTAAAAAACGCACAGGGTCCCTTATGCAATTCGTTAAAAATTACTAGAAGGCGAAAGCCATCTTCTTCTTGTCAGTCGATGTACTGATTCTCCCGCGCCTCCCTCCAAAAGCGTTCTGCACCTAACGCGGTTTTGCACGGCCTCTGTGACCGATCACGGAGGCAATGCAAAGCGACCATGACGTGTGAATACTTCATCATGTGACGTCACATTATGTGACGTCATAATGACGCTACATATTTTGGCGATCTGTGACGTCATGATGACGTCATATGGTGACACCATCACCATCATTATTTTTTGCATCACTCGTGTTGACGCCGCCGACGCGGGACGCCGACGGGCAACCTTCCCATTTGATGAGGCATGCATTGCTTCATAAGCTACATAAATTTTGCATTTCCTCCGTGATCGGCCCACCGGCCAGCCCCATGTATTTTCTTGGAGCCTCATTTATTTACGTGGGAAAGATGCCACCCTGTTGGCGTTAGACACGACACTGCTGCCAAAATTGCTGGGCTACACGCCAAATAATTACTATCCTGTTTTGCGGCTGCATGGTTGCTGAATACCTTCTATTTTATTCATCGCTATTTCAAGTTCATGTGGGTCCTAGTTCACAGCCGACGTTTGCAGAACAAGTCCGGAAAACGTTACTATATTTTCTTTCTTTTCCTAGGCGTCGCATGCTACTACATGCTCGGTCTCGTAGACTGGTTCTCCTTCCACCAGCAATCTCGAAGTGGTGAAGCTTTGGTCTATGAATTTGTTGATGACAGAACGCGACAAGTTCACTGGAATGCAAACGGAACGATAATTAAGGAGCATTAAAAAAAAGGCGTCGCATTTGCTCACGTTTTGTGTGAGCACCAAACGAAACGAATTCGCTGAATAAAGAAGCAGAAGCAGCGGCATTTGCCCGCTGAGAAGACCGATCAATACGCAGTGCGAGACAACTTGTCAAATGACATGGAAACGTACCCGAATTTAGACCGAAAAAGAAAAAAAAAACACTGAATCGTCGGGACGGCTGATCACAAAGATTCCATGCGCACCGAACCCGCAGTTGTAAGGAAATTGTTTTTGAACTGCTCTGATAGCGTCCGCAACAGTAGTTGTTTGTTTCCTCACAAATTCTCATATTTTGCGGCCTAAAGTTCACAGCGCGGTGCCAAAACGCGCTCGTAGCAAAAGCGAAACCATCAGTACGAACATACATGCAGACATGCAGAGGCACCGTCAGTCGTCGCGAACCCGTGCGATCGCTGGCTTGATTCTTCTTTCTGTTATGATCCGTTTGGTTATACAGGCAGTCTACTCTAACGAGATATTTCACATAGTTTTCACTCAGCGAATGACTACCTTTCACGCAAGAAGCCGGTTCGGGGGTCTCCAACGCGGTGACAGCGTGAAGCGGGTGCTCGGTTTTCTGCAAAGAGACAGCGCCTGTAGACTATCTTGTGCTTTCAGTTAGTCGAAAATGATTATTTTGACAGTAAAGAACACAGTTCATTTCGAAAGTACTTACAGAAATGCCCTGGAGGGCTTCCGCGAGGTGTTTTTGTAGAGCGCCGACAGCGAAACCTATGGGGAGCGCGCCGGCGGTATCCTGCCCAGCAAGCAATCGAGGCGCGTCCGATAGAGGGCGACTCCGTAACTCCTCGAGGCGAATAAGTGTAGCGAAGTGCGAGGTGTAGTGCAGCTCGTGGAAATCCTGGGTGCCTCTTACTATAAAATGATCTACGATGCCTCATGTCCTAGACGTGGCAGCGACGTCTTTTGATGCCCTGTCCACATCCAAACCGGCTTTCATGCAGTATAAGGACCAGATGTTGTTTGGTCTCGATAAGTCAACGTTGAAGTCACCGGTAATGATGAGAGGCCTGGTCCTCTTGGCAGATTTATTGTAGAGAAGCTTTCACGCCGGATTTTTGTAATCCACGTAGTCCACGTTGCGGACCATGTGGACGAGTGGATGGTAGTTGAGCGTCATCCAGGGGTGCTCTGTCTTCCGCTCGCTCACTTTCCTTGCATCGCCCGCGGTGGTGTAGTGGTTACGGTGCTCGGCTGCTGACCCGAAGGTCGCGGGTTCGATCCGGCCGCGGCAGTCGCATTTCGATGGAGGCAAATTGCTTGTGCCCGTGCATTTGCGATCGCGGTGCACGTTAAAGAATACCAGATGGTCAAATTTCCGGAACCCTTCATTATGGCGTCTCTCATAATCATATCGTGGTTTTGGGACATAAAACCCCAACAATTATTATTATCACTTTCCTGGCGTGTCAATTTATGTGTTCGCCGTAACTGTGTTGGTTCAGACTCTGTATCACCTGTGGCACATACCCGCATAGCATGAACTGTAGTATGCGGGTATGTGCCACACGTGACTGAGAGAAAGGGTTTTATGACGTACGCGACAGGTATTTTGCCTTATTCATGTCATGACCAGTGAATCGTGTTCGTCATGCAATGATCCCCTGCTATGCCAATTTCGGTATATTACAAGTTATGGAGACGACCAGGAGAGCGCCCAGACGTAGGCGGCTAGATAGATAGATAGATAGATAGATACGTAGATAGAAACGTCCAAAGTGCCTGAGGTTCACTAAGAAATGCTTCGCATTTAAAAAGTAATTACGATTACTCGAATGTCGTCGTCTTCTCTTGCGCTGTTTCCCCTCCGATGTCTAACCAACACGCCCAAGCTTCGATATTTTATTTATTTATTTATTTCAGTACCTTCAGGGCCCGAAGGCGTTACAGAAGGGAGTGGGTAAGAGTATACATAGTAATAAGAAAATGAGTGAACAAAGAAAAATGCTGCTAAGAGTAAACATCGCATTCAACAGAAGCCTTAAAAGCAGTGACATCGGTCAATTGGGCAACAGAGGAGGGTAGGTGGTTCCATTCGTTCGAGGTAGTGGGAATAAAGGAATCGTGAAAGAACTTGGTATGTGAAAAAGGAATGTGTACTTTTTGGGGACGGTCACATCTATATGACATGTAGTGTGGTTTGGAAAAAAGGTCTTGTTTTAGTTGTGGATTGTGGTACATTTTATAAAAAAGAACAAGACGAGACACTTTCCTGCGCGAACAAAGAAGTGGAAGGCCCAAAACTGTTTTCATAGATGATACACTAGATGTGCGTGCATAGTCTTAGAGGATGAAACGTGCACTCCGATTTTGGACGGATTCTAAGGTTTCAACTAGTGTGTTAGTGCCGGGATCCCATACAGCGCTTGCATACTCGAGCTTAGGACGAACAAGGGTTTTATATAGTATGAGTTTAAGGGCTGATGGTACCCTTGAAAAGTGTCTTCGTAGGTAGCCAAGAGTGCGATTGGCATTGTTCGTTACGTGGGTGACATGGGTGTGCCATGAGAGATTAGAGGTAAATTTTACTCCAAGATATTTGTAACATGAAACACTTTCTAAAACACTATCGTTAATTAGATATTCGGGAACATCAATAGAACTAGAGGTGCCAGAAAATCGCGTTACCTTGCATTTATTAGCGTTAAGTCGCATGTTCCATCTAGTGCACCAGGAAGAAACTTCATTAAGATCTTGTTGCAGGAAATTAGCGTCAGTATTAGTGCGAGCATTTCTATAAATAACACAGTCATCAGCAAATAATTTAATTGATGATAGAACATTATTAGGCAGGTCATTGATGTAAACAAGACAGAGAAGGGGGCCCAAAACTGACCCCTGTGGCACACCAGAAGTGACAGGAGACTCTTGTGAATTGTTATTGTTGGTGGTGACAAACTGAGTTTGGTTGGCGAGAAAGTATTCGATCCATCTTAATATATTGCGGTCAATGTTTAATTTACTTAGCTTAAAACAGAGTAACTGGTGGGAAACAAGATCAAAAGCTTTAGAGAAGTCCAAGAATATACAATCAATGATTAGTCCACTGTCCAATGCCGCAAGAAGGTCATGTGTAAACGAAACCAGTTGTGTTTCACATGAAAAATGTTTACGGAAGCCATGTTGATTGGCAGAGAAGAATGAATTTGTATCTAGAAAGGTTACGAGATGAGAATAAATTATGTGTTCTAAAAGCTTACAAGATACACTGGTGAGGGATATCGGTCGGTAATTCAAAGGGGATTGTGCATCACCAGATATAAATAATGGTACAACCTTGCCCACCTTCCAGTCACGTGGTAAATAACAGGATTCTAAGGACTGGGAAAACAGTTTTGACAAAAACATTGAAGAATAACCATCCGTACTTTTCAAAAACTTTGGAGTGATGCCGTCCACTCCGCAAGACGGAACATGTTGCTCACAGGCCGATAGCTACGCGGAAGTAAGCTTCCGAAGCTACGCGACCGAAGCCACGCGGATACTAACTAGTCTAAACGCCGTCCCAGTCTGGCCTATATATTTCTGGCCACAGACATCGCAATGTAGCATATATGCAACACTGTCACAGTTTAGAGGTTCCTTAATTATGAATGTGAAGTCAGAGGACGAAGCCTTGGCAACTCAGGTTGTGGTCTGCTTGCAGACCTGGTAGAGTTGTTTTCCACATGGCTTGCAACCCGATTCGCTGTTTTCAGACTCGGTCGTCTTAGCTCTTACTAGGATGTCTTTTATGTTCCTTCCGCTGCGGTAGACCACTCGCCGCGGCTCCGTGAAAACTGAGGACAGGCGCGTACTCTGCTGTATAATGTTAAAACGTTTAGAGAGAATGTTGTTGAGGTGCGGTAGTGTGCACGAGTACGTGAGGACAAGGTTCGTTTGGTTTTTTGA
Source organism: Rhipicephalus sanguineus (assembly GCF_013339695.2). Classification (NCBI taxonomy): domain Eukaryota; kingdom Metazoa; phylum Arthropoda; class Arachnida; order Ixodida; family Ixodidae; genus Rhipicephalus; species Rhipicephalus sanguineus. Next base: position 149,257,975 of record NC_051184.2, on the reverse strand, counting down.
ATGGCATGGTTTCGAACCCGACAAAATTTTGTTTCTATCTAAACTCCGCGCCCAGCTTATAGCATCATTGATGATACTCTCTGGGTAGCCCTTAACCAGAAGGGCCGTTTTAAGATCCTCGGCATGAGCTTCGAAATCTGACACGTCCGAAAAAACTTGGCGGTATCGATGGGCTCGTGAGTATGGTATTGCTGTCTTGCAATGACGTCGATGGCTACTCTTATAGTGAAGGTATTGATGGCAATCCGTTGGTTTTTTGTATAGATTTGTATAGATGCGATTCTCATTAATTTGAACAGTGGCATCAAGAAAGTTTATGGCTGATTTCGAGTAGCTGTGTGTAAAAGATATTGAAGGGTGAGTTGAATCCGTTCCCCCAAACCGCGGTCCCGCTCATTTCAGAAAATTAGGAAGATAATTGAGAAACGGGTGAAGTACGATCTCCACTATTCGAAGCTGACTGCATATCTAAATCCAATTTGGTACCAAAAGGCTTGTCTCTGAAACTAAATCCAGCAATGACAACAATAAATCGAGAAGAACAAGCACAATGGGAGAACACATTTCAAGATGCATCACAGCAGCTCATGCAAATAATTATTCAGCTCAGTGAACGTAAATATCGCGAACTTAAAGAGGAAGTGGCAAATTTAATGAATTTCAGTTATACCAGGATTTCGATAATTTTGCCAGAAACCTTCGCCTACGAGAGCACTTTCACAATCGTAAACCGAGCCGAACAGTATTGCCCGGTTCATTAGAAAAAAGTCGGTCACCGCCTGAGCAGCGGGACCAACAGCTTTAGCGCACCCCGGATTGCTCTCAGGGGGGGGGGTTGAAATTCTGAGAAGACTACAGGAATGTAACGACAAATGAAATATGTGATACCAAATAATAATAATAATAATAATAATAATAATAATAACAATAATAATAATAATAATAATAATAATAACAACATCAAATGTGATGATGATGATGATGATCTTTCAGCGTTTTGCAGCAAGATATTGAAAATACTTGAGAGGGCCGAGAAACCACTCAGTGAAGCAGTGCACGTAGAAAATAAACGGCAAATTGAATAAACCAAGGCGTAATATAGTTCCAACAAATGTGTCTGGCAAATACTTGTTTTTGTAAATTTTTCAGCTCCATGTAGTGATAAGGGTGTTGACGTGCGGGCCGGCTGGCGATCGCGCAATGCTGTTTAAAACACATGATTACTATGGTAGCGCAAACAAATCGGACGCAAGAAAGGCACACGAGGACACCCGGCGCCGTGTGCCTTTCTTGTGTTCCATTTATAGTGTCTTGTGTCCGATAGCCACAGTAATCAGGAAATGCCATACAAACAAGCCCCATTGGCAACTTTAGCAGCTGAAAAATTGTGCAACTGAGAATTTTGTGCATAATGCGAGCAGAACATCCTATATTATACTTCCTTCGAGCCTCGCCAAACTACAAATCTGAAAGTGTATCGTAAATATTGATTGTAAACTTTCTGGCATTGATTATACACAGTATGCACAGGTCAGTGCAGCACACGTACAATACAATTCTCAGCTCACGGATAAACTGCATTGTAGCCACGCTTACCGATTTGCCATGTCATTCGGGTGCACAGGTTCGGCGACTGAAGTACCCTCTGATAAGTGACTGATCGATTGACGCATCTGAAGGCGCTATGTGCTGAGTCATCGGTTCTTTTTTGGACGTAATAGGGCACTCCGGTGTTGTTGCTGCTTCTCTTGAATTGGAACACGGAATCTTTGTCGGGAAGTAGGTGACGATCGTGTTCGACTGGCGCGTCAGCGAGATTTCTGTGGTGTGGTAGCTCACTGTCGACGCAGACTCGCGCAGCAGACACAGAAGCAAGTTCTAGCAAAGCGAACTTTTCCGTCCGATGTACAGCATACAAAAAAGAAGTGGTAAAAAGAGAGAGAGAGAGAGAGCGAGAGTTGCCTACTGAAAAAAAAAAGAAACAAAACGTGGGACCCCAGTATACCTTTCGCATTTTCCAAAGCCCCTTTTTCTTGTCCCACGGCCTTCCAAACATTTACTCATTCTGCCACGTCGTTTTACTCCTCCCGTCTTCGCAACGTATGAATTTCGCATAGCATTCGTGCTTGCTTGGGGTCCCTACGTTTGTGTAGTACTGCGGCATGGCTGGCGACGCACGCACTAGTTGCTCCAAGGCTTGCTCAGAAACAAGGTGTGTGACCGGGCTAGTTGGTATTCCATGTTGACGTGAACAGCGCGTGTAATACACAAAGGATACTCAAAGATAATAATAACACAAAGGATAATACTAACACAAAGGATAATAATAACACAAAGGATAATACTCAAGGGGGAACTGAATACTCGTTCGAAAAATTTAGATGAGAAAATAATTGTGATTATGATCTGCAGAAATGCAGGAACGACAGTGTATGTTCTTAAACTAATATCGTCATGTGCTCGAGCTGTACGGATCCGGGGTTTGCGGTCGCTTTGACGAATGAGCCGCGTATTACTAGGTCGCCTTTCTTCTCGCCGCTCCAAAATGCACCTCGTCCGTCCGCCGTCAACAAAGTTAAGAAAAAAATGCACGACCACCCCGCTGGCGACACCATTTGCCTGCACAAAACGCAAGCCCCGAAGAAAACAGAAAACACTTGTTTCGAAGCGCCGCCGACGGCCTCTTATCTTTGGAACTTTGAGTGAGCATTGTCCCTACGTTTCGGAATCCATACGGTTCCTTCTTGAGAGTTCGAGGGAGGGAGACAAACGAAGACGGCTTCTTTACTCGTTCGGCGGGTGTGAAAGGGTGAGTCAGGCGGCAGCGGTCCTCGTCAGCAAAAGGACAGAGGAGTGCTTGGGCTTGACTGGTGGGAATGAGTTGAAGAGTAAAAGGGGGTGGGGAGCTCCTTTGGCGTGTGGATGTGTCGAGGTAAACTGTTAGATGAGAGACAGGGAAAGGGGGATACTTGGAGTGCCGGACTGTGTGAAGCTGTAAGCAGACATCTTTTTTTTTTCTTTTTTCTTAGGCTCTGCGCAGGGAAAAGCGAAGACGCTACGTGTAGGTTGCCTTCAGCGTGGTTCACGATTGGGTAGCTTGGATCTGCCAGCATTCATATTTCTGGTAATTGGTTTCAGCTGCGAGGACTACAGTTTCAAGAAAATTGATTCGGCGGTGTGCGTCTTTGCAAAATTGTGGACGTATTTCCCGTCCTTCTCAGAGGTTCTCAGTTCCGCTGATGCAGCGGGCGTCGCAGCCAGTACAAGCAGTTTTGTTGAGGATGCCTCGGGTTCGCTCTTCCGGTGGCCAGTCTTTTGGAGAAGGCAGAGAACGCGCTATTGTGCTCGTAATGCTGAAAACATTTTCACGATCGGCCGTCCCCATTGTCGGTTGCGGGCCGCGCGCTCAGAGGGGTGGGACGTCAACAAGACTGTTTCTTTTTCCTCCTTTTTTCGTTTGCGAACATGTGGTTTCACTTTGAAGTCCCGCGGGCGGCGCCGTTTGCGGTTTCGAACTGGCTTCGGCCCGGGCTTTATCCCCCTCGTTTCGGACTGCACGTGTGCATGGCGCAAACGGACGGGCCATTCGCGGTGTTACTGTCACGTGACTCAGCCTTCCGCGGAAACGGGCGATGGTTTCGCTGGCACCACGGATAGCGGAGAGTAATGTACGTATTTCTGTCATTTTGTCGATTGGCGGAGACCTTTTGCTGGATTTCTCAGCTTGCGTCGTGATTTTATTCAGAAAGCAAATGAATTGCTTTCTGGATAAAATATATTGGGTAGCCGTTCTTGGCGAGTTTCCTGAATACATCGCGTTTTTCTTGTTTTAATTTCTTCAATTGTGCGCTGCAGTGCGTTGCGGCTCTTCGCATTAATATGTTTACTACTGATGTATTGCGGATATTCGGGAGGTCTGAAGTGAACTGAAAATATCGACTTGTGCAGATGTGTTTACACAGTTTTATTTTCAGGTTGCGAGAACATCCAGGAACCACAGGCAGTTTTCTGTTTCAAGGGGGAACTGAATACTCGTTCGAAAAATTTAGATGAGAAAATAATTGTGATTATGATCTCCTAGCTGACGCTCGAATGACATTCGTTGAGTCGTATCTGAGAAAGATTTTTGGCTGCGGTTGCAATGAATTAAGAGCTTGTTCCTCGATGTGTTTCATTGTTATATTTGCTATGGCGACAGACGTGGGCACAGGGTTCCAAATATAGAGAGATTTATGAGAAAGTTTACATATTTAGCAAACTTAATGCATTGTGATAAGGCAAGAAAAAGAATATTCGCACCATATGTATCTGGAGGGGCCCAAGTGCTTCAAGTGCTTTTCTCTCTCTCTCTTCTTTTCGTTGTGGAGGATCGATAGTTACCTGGATTCGGTCCTGCCGATTTGAATCATGTTATGCCCCGTTTGCACGTAAAAAGTGGCGCTAATTGGTAAGACCTGTAAAGGGCATTTTCGTCGAATGAGTGCCTTCATTCTCATTTACAAGGTCAAGAAGGGAGCCGACAGATGGATACACGGAGTGGGATAGGTTTGAAACAGGAGAAAGTGCCTCAGACATCTTTGTTAAAGGCGCCTTGTCATCCTTGGCATGTTAGTTTTAAAGGGTTAGTGTTTACGTCATGTCCAGCGGTGGCGCGTGTCGCTAATTTCTGCCCGGAAAGAGAAAACTAGATAGAGGAGTGTAGCCCTTGCCACATCATTTCAAGAACGCTTGCAACGGCGTTCCGGCCCCCCTTCTCAGAGGTAGGGGGAGCTGCAAAGAAGAAAAAGAAAAAAAAGGAAGAAAAAGAGAAAAAGGGAGAAGGGGGGGGTCTACCAAAGCGAGAGCCGTAGAAGGCTCGACAAAGAAAAGAGCGGCGTATGGAAGCAACTTGGAAAGGCTGCAGAAGGGCGGCGCGTCTAGCACTCACAAAGGGCTGCAGAAGATGGTGGGGCAAGCGGGCCGTGTACTTTTGAAGCCCACTCGTGCTTAATGGGTGAAGTCATTGGCGGACATGCACATCAAGTGTCATCGATGGCCTCAAAAGTTGGGCGGCAGTCCAGTAAGAAGAAGGACGAGGAAAAAAAAGAAAAAGAAAGTCCTGATGGATGTGATTGAAATTTGTGTATCAAATACGATTCCATGTATTTCCTCTCACGTGGTGACCGGAAATTTGTTTGCAGAATGTAAAGTTGGGCTTGATCGAAATTGTGGTCTTGGTTGAAGTGGTTATTCCACCTCATTCTCATTTTATGTTTTGTAGAACCATTTATGATGAAAAAATAATGTTTGCCGGCAGGAGAGCGTACATTATTGAGTATTTAAAGGAAAGCAAAGGCGCTCCGTGAAGGACACAATTCGTGTTCATTATAATATCAAGGATTTAAGAAAAAGTAATGAGAATGCCATCGGCATCGTAACAGGAAATGTTCATCACGCTTAAGCGAGTTTCGATTCCATAGCGAGTAAGGAATTGAATGTACATGAAAACGCTTGTTATATCTATGAAATGAGTTTTATGACGTAGAATTTGAAAAAGTTGCACATTCGAGGCAAAACAAACATATACTTGTTGCGCAACTTCGTCGTCGCGCCATTAGTGCCATTAAACCAAGCCACGTAACACCGACAATTTAATGGTATTTAGGCACTTGATATTCTAATCTCTAATTGCATTAGAAGCGTCCCAGTAATCAAATATAATTTGCGTGTGTGCAGGTGTGAACCTGTGTGAACCGGATAATAATGTTATAAACGGTAAACAACACTGCGAACTCCTGTTCTGGACGTATACATCTATGTAGCACTGCGTACACAGCTAGATTAGATGCTATCCGTAAGACTTTTTGATGCCACATGCACTGTGCACCGACGTCTGTGGCTAAGTCACGCCCCGCATTATCATTGTACACCGTCCCGTCTTAGACTTCCCCCGAGAATCAAATAAATGAAAAAGAACAATAGCTTGCTTCGAAGATTCCGAACTATCTCCTGGCTCTATGCAAATCAGAGGGGCAGGAAAAGAAGAGGGGTCAAACCGACGACCCGTGAAAGCATCTTCTCTTTCGTCCAAAACTGCTTCACTGGAAGTGAACACAGAGTCACAGAACTTGCGGTTGTCGCTCTTTCTGTTTAGGAGTAGATGACCAAATACAACACATTAAATTAAGCAAATTCGACCTGAAACCACCTCTTGAATTGAAGTGATAACGTTAACAAGGCCCCCTGAACGTTTAGGTTGGATTCTCGGTGACAATGACCGTGAAGCAGTTACGGGGGGGGGGGGGGGGGGCTCAGGGGGGGGGGGGTTACAACCCCCAAACCCAACGCTATCGAAACAATCTCACCTCGGAAGAGCGCAAATCACTGGAGTGCCCGGGCCGTCGATCGGATCTGGTAATTAAGCCTGCAGATAAGGGCGGCGAAGTAGTAATACTAGATAAAGCTGACTATATCTGACAGAAGGTTACCGGCAATTTGAGGACAAGAAGTTCTATGCGGAACTTCAAGATGACCCCACAAAATTATTTCCATCAGAAATAAACCGCGAACTAAATTCGCTCCATAAGAACGGAAAGATCACGGCCAATATGCTCAAAGCAATGCAACTGATTCAACCTGGCCCGGGCCGGTTTTGTTTGCTCCCTAAAATCCACAAAGCCAACCACCCCGGCCGTCCTATTGTCTCCAGCAACGGTACAGTAAGAGAAAGAATGTCAAGCGCGCTAGACTTCATCATTAAGGACATAGTTCCAACTATCTCCTCTTACATTAAGGACACGAACCATTTTCTCCGCGAAATCACCGGACTCGAGGTTCCTGAGGGTAGCATCCTTGTGACAATGGATGTAGTGTAACTTTACACAAACATTCCACAGTCAGATGGCTTTGTTGCAACGGTGCAAGCTTTCAAGAACGCCAATTCACACCTATGCTTAGACGAGGACACGCTGTCGACACTACTGAGGTTGGCACTTAGCCACAATAACTTTGAATTTGATACTAAACACTTTCTCCAGGTAAACGGTACAGCTATGGGTACAAAGATGGCTTCGAATTACGCCAATAATTTTATGGCATCTATTGAAGAACCTTTTCTTGCAACCAGAACATTGAAGCCTCTCGTCTACAAAAGGTTCTTAGACGATGTATTCATTATTTGGCACCACGGAGAGGAAAGTCTTCTTTCTTTCATAGAGGGTTTCAATTCAACTCACCCTTCAATATCCTTTACACACAGCTACTCGAAGTCAAGCATAAACTTTCTTGATGTCACTGAGCCACCCACGTCATTGCAAGACAGCCATACCATACCCACAATCCCATCGATACCTCCGAATTTGTTCGGACGTGTCAGATTTCGAAGGTCATGCCAAGGATCCTAAAACGGCCTTTGTGGGGAAGCACTACCCAGAGAGTATCATCGATGATGCTATAAGCCGGGCGCAGAGTTTAGATAGAAACGAAATTTTGTCGGGTTCGAAACCATGCCATTTAAAAAAAATGTCGCCCGCATCTTCCCACGAGTGGGGAATTCGAGTAAAGGCGTCGCAGAGTGGTGGGGGTATCGCGTGACTGTTGCGTAATTGGGTTTCGCAGAAGCGTCGCGCTGCCCGAGTGATGGATCCGCTTCTCGACGTTCACGAACGGTTGCCGCTTCTCGAGCACGACGTTCAGGATCCACAGCCCGTCGTTGCCGTTTCGCAGCTGCTTCTCGTTCCCCGAGTGAAGGATCCGCAGCCCGTCGTTGCCGTCTCGCAGCAGCTTCTCGTGCACGAAGTTCCGGGTCCGCAGGTCGCTTAAAACGCTTGCGTTCAGCGTCGTATGCTCGTCTCTTCGTAGCGTTGTTTTCTGCGTTGCTTGCTGTTGTTGACGCCGACGACGGTGAGGGTGGGGTAAGGCTGCCGTCAACGAGTGGTGGGACGCTGATTGAAGGTACTGTTGCTTCCATCGCATCTACTCAAGTCAAGCAAAGCGTCAAGTCAAGCGAAAGCCAAGTAAAGACGCCCTTGACTGAATTCCGAACGCGCGCTCCACCGCTTATATACACACCGCCCGCGTTCGATCGAGAGGAGGGAGGGAGAGGAGAGGCCTGCCGCCGGCACGAGACGAGCAGAGCATGCGCAGTGGGGGTGTGGACGGTGGCCGACGCCGCAGGTGCGACTAAAAAGTGCTCCGCATTTAAAAACCAAACGAACCTTGTCCTCACGTACTCGTGCACACTACCGCACCTCAACAACGTTCTCTCTAAAGATTTTAACATTATACAGCAGAGTACGCCCCTGTCGTCAGTTTTCACGAAGCCGCCACGAGTGGTCTACCGCCGCGGAAGGAACATAAAAGACATCCTAGCAAGACCTAAGACGAACGAGTCTGAAAACAGGGAATCTGGTTGCAAGCCATGTCGAAAGCAACGCTGCCAGGTCTGCAAACATATATGACCACAACCTGTGTTGCCAAGGCTTCGTCTTCTGACCTCACATTCAAAATTAAGGAGCCTCTAATTTGTGACAGTCAGAATGTTGTATATATGCTGCGTTGCGATGTCTGTGTGTCTTCGGCCAGACTGCGACGGCATTTAGACTACGTCTGAACAACCACAGAGCTCACGCGCGCACTCTGCCAAATCTCCCTTTCTCTAAACATCTGAGTTTGCCAGAACACTCATTCGACAGAATACGTGTCACCCTCGTGCGGTCAGACTTCCGCAGTACTCATGCACGGGAACAAAGAGAGTCCTATTTCATCCACAAATCTGAAACAGTGACACACGGCATAAATGAAAACATGGTGAACCTCTCGTTTCTTCAGTCATGCAAAAGTTAGTAGGAGGGAAATGAATCCTGACAGTTGTAATTCGTGCTGGATACTAAAATGGAGTATCGAACAAGTATCTGGGGGAGCGGACCGACCGGACACCTTTGCATATTCTGCACTTATGTGTGTTTTTGTTGACATGTCCTTCTTTTTTATGTTGTATTTTTTTCCCGACTTTTCAGTGTTCAATATATATAATTCCCACATCTGTCCTTTGCCTTTCTATTATTATATTTTTCTACGTTTTATTCGTTTTATTCTTACCTTCTTGCTTTCTTTTTATATTTTACCCGTTTGTTTTAATTTAATAATTCATTTTTAAATAGGATAGGCTGCCCCGCACTAAATATTTCAAACACAGGCGCCTCGGAGAGCCGCATTAACAGGGCAGGATTCCTCAATCCACGCCGCCACTTGTGCGTATGCCCAATCTTTGGCCCCACACACACGCAACGGGTAAGCGACAAAAGAACACCGACCCTTTTTCCCCCTCTGGAAGTAACTGCAAAAGGCGCGGGATCGGGGCTTGCTCTGCCACGAATTCACCCCTCGAAGCAAGTAATTGCTGCCGCCCAAACAAAGGAACAATGCCCCCCGCGACCTTTAAAGGCGCGTCGCGGAAGCCTCGCCATGCGCTTTGTTTCCTTTTTTTTGCCATTTCTATTTTATTTTATTATTTATGTATTTATTTATTTATTCTTATCAATTTTTTTTCATTTTTTGTTTTTATTATTTTTTTCCGCCCGTAGCTACGGCACCTGATTAACAAAGAGCTGAGGTAGTTGGTAAGTATTCGTTCTAAAAAGACAGGGCGTGCAAACACGGCCAGAAGAAAGAAGTCAGGACACCACAAACGCCGTTTGTGGTGTCCTGGCTACTTTCTTCTGACCGTGTTTACAAGCCCTGTCCTTTTAGAACGAATGCGGCACCTGCTCCACTCCGCCGAAACGGCGCTTGCTTACCCATTCTCTTCTTTGCTTGCTCTAGCGAATGAGCCGAGAGGAACTGTTTGACACACTATACGTCACCACTGTCAACTAGGCTTATTTATTTTTTCTTCCCTTCCTTCCTTCAACTAAGAGTGACCACGACGATTTGGGATGTTCGCATAGCGCCGTATTTGCTCATGAGCCCTGACGAAGACGAGTCCACCGGTCGAAACCGTTGGCAAATAAAATTAGGATAACCGCTTAGTTTTGTCTCTTCTGTATATATCGTGACGCAATGGTTAACGCGACCTTTATTGGGCCCCGAAGGCACGGTGAAGCGACCACACCCGAGGCACAGATCTCACAATCAAGCCGAGTTCCCACCACCGATGAAGACGACGAACCCCCATGATGATGAACATATATGAAGAGGGTAGATGTGTCTAATGAACGCCCACACTACCCCCCCCCCCCCCGCCACGCGAGAGCGGTCATCGCGAAGAACGCCTTGTGAAAGGTTTCATGCTTGATACGTGGACTGTCTCTGCGGCCCGGCAGCGGCGGTCAGCTGGGAGAACAACGGGTGCTACGCGATAGTTGACGGGAGACGTTTGCTCCAAGACCGTGTAGTGGCCAATAAAGCGTAACTGAAATTTGTCGCAGAAGCCAGGAGTGCGTATGGATGTAAGAAGCAGCACTTCATCGCCAGGGCTGAAGGACACGGCGCGATGAGATGCATCATAGTCAAGCTTGCGGTCCTGTTGCCTTGCTTCATTGTTGACTTCGGGGCAGCTGGTGGCAATGAAGCAGCCGGGACACGTATTCTTCACTGGTGAATGTAGATGGTCTAACAGGCGCAGAGAAGAAGGAAACGTCGTGGAAAGAAGAGGGGAAACGACCATGGACGAGATAGAATGACGAGTAACTGGCTGTGCGCTGTACGGAGGTATTGTACGCAAAAGTCACGAATGGCAAAATTGCGTCCCAGTTTCTGTGGTCCAGTTGGATATACATGGCTATCATGCCTGACAGCGTGCGATGAAAGCCCGTTCGTTTGAGGGTGTAACTGGACCTTGTTTTGTGGTTGCTGCCGGATGCCTTGAGCATTTCGTCAACGAGTTGTGAAAGAAATGCCTTACCACGGTCGCTCAGGAAGACACGAGGGGCACCGCGACGAAGGATTAGGGCTCGGAGTATAAAATCAGCAACTTCGGAAGCTGATGCATAAGACAGAAAAGCTGTTCGGCGTAGCGTGTCAGATGGTCGACAGCTGTAACTATCCATCGATTACCGGCGAGAGTCATAGGAAGCGGATCGTACAGATCGATGCCAACTACCTCAAATGGTTCAAGCGGAGACGGAAGTGGTTGTAATTGTCCGCTTTGAGCTGATGTGGGAAGCTTTCGACGCTGACAAAGCACGCACGAAGCAACGTACTTCGCTACACTGATGCGATCGTACGTTTTCTGAAATCCCAAGTGTCCAGCAGTCATGTCGTCGTGGTATGCCTTGAAGACTTGAGCTCGAAGACAGCGAGGGAGAACGGGCACCCAGCGTTGACCGTCAGGATGGTAGATATGGCGGTACAGGACGCAGTTGTCGAGCTTGAATTGCGCCAGCTGTGGACGAAGACGGACGTTAGGGGCCCGCGAAGTCCGGTCAAGGTGGTCCATGAGGCGGCGACAGTAAGGATAAGCGCGTTGGTGAGATAACAAGGAACCACACTAGTTCCAAGAAGTCGGGCCCATAGTAGCTAAGGATGAAACGTGTGGAGAAAGGACGGCCGAGAGCTCGTCGCGTCCAGTAGTGGCGGTGCCGTTATATGGTTCCGAAAGAAGCGGGCATCGCGAAAGCTCGTCGGCGTCTTGGTGTTTTTTCCCCGACTTGTATGTAATACTGAAGTCATATTCTTGCAAACGAAGAATCCAGCGACTAAGGCGGCCAGACAAGTTATTTAGTATCGAGAGCCAGCACAAGGCGTGATGGTCTGTAACCACAGTAAAGTGGCGGCCGTGAAGGTAAGGTCGAAAGTTCTTTACAGACCAAACGACAGCTAGGCACTCCTGCTCGGTGATGGTATAATTCTTTTCGGCTGGTGTCAGTACACAGCTGGCGGATGAGACGACCCTCTCGCGTGAACACTTCTCTCGCTGTAGCAGAATACCGCAAATGCCATGACCACTAGCGTCCGTATGCAGGAGTGTAGGTGTGGTTTCATCGAAATGGCAAAGGACTGCTTAGGACGTGAGGGCGCACTTCAGATGGACAAAGCCCGATTCACATTCAGGAGACCACACGAATGGAACGCCGGAGCCGAGTAGCTTGTGCAAAGGCGAAGCGATTGAGGCGAAGTCTCGAATGAATCGGCGAAAATAAAAAGTGAGGCCGAGGAAACTGCGCAAATCTTTCGCTTTTTCAGAACGCGGGAAGTGCTGGATAGCAGAAATCTTGTCTGGATCAGGACGAATGCCGTCCTTGCTTACGATGTGACCTAACACTTTAATTGTCTTGCTCGCAAAATGGCACTTATTGGTGTTCAGCTAAAGGCCTGCGTTCGCTAGGCACGTGAGAACTTCGCCCAGACGTTGCAAGTGCTGATGGAATGTTGACGAGAAAATAACAATATTGTCACGTGGTCTTGACGTCGACGAAGACAGCAGTCAGCACGTCCGAGATGAAACTGTTTATTTGGCCGAACTTGTGGCCGAGAAACTGAAAGTCAAACTACAGCAATACACTGATAGCGGCGAACAGAGCGTCGACCGTCGATCAACTGACAAGCGCGTCGGCTTTTATAAAGGCGCTATCGAACTTTCCAGCAATATCGCTGGTGTCGGCGTTATCTCTAGACAAAGCTGGAACATTCGCGTGCGGGGCGCAATCTTAACAAAACGATCTACTCCAATCGCGAAGCTTCTGGAACACTGCTTCGCAGACAGCGTCGAGCGTTGATAACCGTCCCTGCCGGGTCAAACCCGAATACATCGAAACAAGACAAGAAGTGGGCGTGGCATTGCTCCCTCTGAAAAAACATCGTCCCGATGCTTGTGAAAGAACATAGAAGAGAAAAAAACAAGTGCACCCTATTGAAAATCGTGGGTTGGTGGATGCTGGAATTCTTGGTGGACAAGGTGGAAACAATAGTGGATGTGGTGGAAACTGTGGTGGTCATAATGGCTGATGATGGCGAGAGTGGAAAAAATGGTGGCAGATGGTGGTGGTGGTGGCGAGCTTCTTTTGGTGTTAAGTGGAAAATGCTGGCTGATGGTGGCGAGAGTGGAAAAATGGTGGCAGATGGTGGTGGTGGTGGCGAGCTTCTTTTGGTGTTAAGTGGAAAATGCTGGCTGATGGTGGCGAGAGTGGAAAAATGGTGGCAGATGGTGGTGGCGAGCTTTTTTTGGTGTTAAGTGGAAAATGCTGGCTGATGGTGGCGAGCAAAACGTGTTTCGGTGGATGGCTTGATGAACAAGCTGGATGACGGAGGCATGATGAAAGTGCACGTGACATTATGTGAAATCACTCTCACTTCTAATGTTTTGCTGTTCAATGTGTAGAAAAATATGTTTACAGTTCAAAGAAGCCAACGCCGATCATTAAGCTTTTCAGCACGCTTTTTTTTATTCATGCGGCGTAACCGCCTCAAGATTTGTGAAGCACAGCAGCCGTGAATGTTTACATTTTACGCACGTACTTATCAGGTTTACATCCGCGATGTGCTGCTTCATTGTGATGTTTACAAGTCTAGAAGTGTCGGTGTGAACAGCGACAGTATCTGTGTTACATCGGCGCGCAGTTGCCGAGAAGTAAATGAGCCCTTCCAGCGGGTAGACCAGAAAATAGCCACCGCTTGATACCGTCACGCTAGAAACGCAACTCTGGCAATTCTTGCACACTCACTTACCTCAGCGGCACTTTAAGGTAACAGTGGAAATGCGTGCGAAGCTAAAATGCACGAACTTTTACCTTCGGCCTGCGTCGAGATAAGCCCGACCAAGTATCACTTCCACCATCATATTCTACCACCATGATTGCCACCAAAGGTTAGACATAGCTTACCGACCGAGTCCGTCTACGTGTTATCCGCACTTCTGGGTTTCAGGATACACGATTCCGATGAGTACGAATGACTTTACAGCACAGCTGTGGCATCGGCTAACCTAAATGAAGCGTTTTTTCTTGTGTACGGTGTCCGCACAAGAAGCGATCAGCATAGATGCGACGCGCTTCCAGCAAACGCCTCCGCTCACCAACCGCCGCCGGTCGCACTCGCCGGCGCTTCTCTGACGCGTATGCGAGAACATAGACTTGTCAATTCGAACGCCTTACTGAACCAATATGATGGCATATTTTCCCCGCGCACTGCACTTGCGTTTGGCCGAGCTGTTCTGCAGTTGTAGCTAACGATACAGCGTCAGATCAGTGCGCTGGCCCGGCTGCGCTGTAGGTTGCGCGAAAACAGCATCACAATACTCAATCAACTGTACGCGCGTATTTATCGAATGAGATTTGAGTCGACATAAAGCCTCTGCACATGTCGCCCTTTGGAAAAAGCGAGAAACGGCAATTAAACTTAGCTGTAACATTCGGTTCACTATACCCGCTCCTCGGTCCACTTGACACTTTTTTTGGAGTTACGTTGTGAATTCTACAAGAAAGTTAGCGCTGTTGCCATTATCGACGTGCCATTCGTTACCGGCAGCAGTTTGTTCGCGTTTAATAACTATGCAAATTTTAGTACGATGTGAAGATCGCGTCTGTGCCCAGTATGAGACATACAAAGCTGAAGCCAAACGGTGTATTCGTATGTTGACTAGTCATTTTGCAGAACTCAAAGCAACTGTCAGCGTGGCGTAGTGGTAAAGTACTCGGCTCGAGATCCGAAGGTCGCACGTTCGACTCCCGGTGGCGGCAGTTTTTTTTTTACATACGCCTTTCTTTTTCTTTTTTTGTACTAATGCTTTCTACATCGTTTTCTATACAATTATTTATGTGTAACAGCTAATCACGATGGTCCCGACGCTGTAGAGCCGTTTTACGCTCCGCTATTCCCAGCATCCATCATACGCCAGTATCCAGCATACACCATGTGCCACCATCTTCCAGCACCATAATCCACCATAATGGTGGATGGTGGAATCCACCATCCCACATGGTGGCTAAATTTTCAATAGGGCATACACAAATAAATTACAATAACAAAGGAAAAAATAGAGTACCCACGTTCGCTAACGCGCAAAAAATGGCTTAAGGCGCACGACATGGACGACTTCAGGTCGTCCATGTCATGCTGGGAGTTCACTGGGAGTTCGTAATGCCCTCAGGGATGACCTCGTAATCAAGAGCGCCGACGCGTCGAAGAACCTTGTATGGACCGAAGTATCACCGAAGGAGTTTTTCGCTAAGCCCACGTCGGCGTATCGGCGTCCAGACCCAAACACGGTCGCCGGGCTGGTATTCCACGAAGCGTCGTCGAAGATTGTAGCGACGGCTGCCGGTGTGCTGCTGGTTCTTGATGCGCAGGCGGGCGAGCTGTCGAGCTTCTTCGGCACGTTTTAAGTAGGCGGCAGCATCGAGATTTTCTTCGTCGGTGACGTTCGGTAGCATGGCGTCGTGCGTCGTCGCCGGGCTCCTTCCGTAGACCAACTTGTACGGCGTCATCTGCGTCGTTTCTTGGACGGCCGTGTTGTATGCGAAGGTCACATACGGAAGGATGCCATCCCACGTATTGTGTTCGACGTCGACATCCATGGCCAACATGTCAGCGATGGTCTTGTTTAGCCGCTCGGTGAGGCCATTTGTCTGTTGGTGGTACGCTGTGGTATGCGGTGGCTTGTTTGGCTGTATCTCAGTATTGCCTGAGTTAGGTCAGCAGTAAACGCCGTACCTCTGTCGGTGATGAGGACCTCTGGGGCGCCATGACGCAGGACGATGTTCTCGACGAAGAACTTCGCTACCTCGGCGGCACTGCCTCTGGGCAGGGCCCTTGTCTCGGCGTAGCGGGTGAGGTAGTCGGAAGCTACGACGATCCATTTGTTTCCGGCAGTGGACGTCGGGAACGGTCCCAGCAAGTCCATTCCGATTTGCTGCAACGGCCGTCGAGGTGGCTCGATAGGCTGCAGAAGTGCGGCTGGTCTAGTGGTCGGTGTCTTGCGGCGCTGACAGTCCCGGCAGGTCTTTACGTAACGAGTGACGTCGGCGGAAAGGCGCGGCCAGTAGTACTTCTCCTGTATTCTTGCTAGCGTGCGAGAAACATCCAGGTGTCCAGACGTCGGGTCGTCGTGCAGAGCCTGGAGGACCTCTGGCCGCAATGTCGAGGGTACCATGAGAAGGCAATCGGCTCGAAGCGGTGAGAAGTTCTTCTTTAGGACAACACCGTGGCGCAAGAAAAACGACGTCAGTCCCCGCGTGAATACTCTCGGAACAACGGCGGTCCTGCCCTTGAGGTATTCCACAAGGCCCCTGAGTCCTGGAGCCGCTCGCTGTCGTTCGGCGAAGTCGTCGGCACTTATGGTTCCCAAGAAGGAGTCGTCCTCCTTGTCGTCCTGCGGCGGTGGGTCGATGGGGGCGCGAGACAGGCGGTCAGCGTCGCAGTGTTTTCTTCCGGACTTGTAAGCAACGGTAATGTCGAATTCTTGAAGTCGTAGGCTCCACCGTGCGAGGCGACCTGAAGGGTCCTTCAAGTTAGCTAACCAACACAATGCGTGGAGGTCGCTCACAACTTTGAAGGGCCTGCCGTAGAGGTAGGGGCGAAACTTGGATGCAACCCAGATGATCCCTAGGCACTCCTTTTCTGTTGTGGAATAGTTTGTTTCCGCCTTTGATAGCGACCGGCTAGCATAACGGATAACCCGTTCCAGTCCATCCGTCCGCTGCACAAGGACGGCGCCGAGTCCTGCGCTGCTTGCGTCGGTGTGGATTTCCGTATCGGCGTATTCGTCGAAATGCGCTAGTATCGGAGGCATTTGAAGGCGTCGTTTCATTTCTTCAAATGCTTCGATTTGCGCCGTTTCCCACTTGAATGGCACTTCGGTCTTCGTGAGGTGAGTTAGCGGTTCGGTGATTCGTGAAAAGTCCTTGACGAAGCGCCTGTAGTAGGCGCACAGGCCGAGAAAACGGCGCACGGCTTTCTTGTCGGTGGGTGGCAGGAAGGCAGCGATGGCAGCTGTTTTTCGCGGGTCTGGGCGAACACCACCCTTGCTGATCACGTGACCCAAAAACAGCAGCTCCTCGTATGCAAAGCGGCACTTTGCAGGCTTCAAGGTGAGGCCAGAGGTCTTGATTCCTTGTAGTACAGCGTCAATGCGCCGGAGGTGTTCGGCGAAGCTTGAGGCAAACACAACGACGTCGTCCAAGTACACAAGGCAAGTCTGCCACTTCAATCCAGCCAGCACGGTGTCCATAACACGCTGGAACGTCGCAGGTGCCGAGCAAAGACCCAAAGGCATGACCTTGAACACGAAGAGGCCGTCTGGTGTTATAAAGGCCGTCTTCTCCCGGTCTCTCTCGTCGACTTCGATTTGCCAATAGCCGGTCTTGAGGTCCATCGACGAAAGGTACCTCGCGTTGTAGAGTCGATCCAGGGTGTCGTCTAACCGTGGGAGAGGGTAGACGTCCTTCTTCGTGATTTTGTTCAGGCGGCGATATAGACGCAGAAGCGTAGGGTTCCGTCCTTCTTCACTAACACCACGGGTGTCAGCCCACGGACTCTTCGAAGGCTGGATGATGTCGTCGCGTAGCATTTCGTCGACTTGTTTCTTTATGGATTCGCGTTCTCGCGTCGAAACTCTGTAAGGGCTCCGCCGGAGTGGCCTGGCATTTTCCTCTGTTATGATGCGATGTTTTGCCACTGGGGTCTCGCGGAGTCTTGACGATGACGAAAAGCAGTCCCTGTATTTCAAGAGCAGGGTTTTGAGCTGTTCTTGTTTATGCTTCGGAAGCCTAGGATTGACGTCGAAAGCTGGTTGAGGAGCTTGGTTCGTCGGTGTTGGCTCGGAAGAATCGGCGATGGCGAAAGCATTGGTGGCTGCCACAATTTCTTCGATGTAGGCGACTGTCGTGCCTTTGTTTACGTGCTTATACTCGTTGCTAAAATTTGTGAGCATCACTGTTGCTTTGCCTCCCCGCAACTCTGCTATTCCTCTTGCGACGCAAATCTCGCGGTTAACCAACTGGTGCTGGTCGCCTTCAACGACGCCTTCCAGGTCTGCTACTTTATGAGTGCCGACGGAAATGATGACGCTAGAGCGAGGGGAAATGGTGACCTGGTCTTCCAGCACATTCAAGGCATGCTTCCCTGGCGGCGTGTACCGCGGTAATGCTTTTTCTGTAGATAGTGTTATCGACTTGGATCTGAGGTCGATGACTGCACCATGAAGGCCTAAGAAGTCCATACCAAGGGTGACATCCCGGGAGCAATGCTGAAGGACTAGGAAGCTTGCAGGATAAATCCGTTTGTTAATGGAGACCCTCGCTGTGCAGATTCCTGCCGACGTTACTAGGTGACCTCCAGCTGTCCGGATTTGGGGCCTTCCCAGGTGCTCTTGACTTTCGTCAGCTTCGTCGCGAACGGTCCACTGATGACAGAATAGTCGGCTCCAGTATCGACGAGAGCGGTGACGTCGTGGCGGTCGATGAGAACGTCGAGGTCACTCGTTCGTCGCCTACCGTTTCGATTTGGTCGCGGCGTCGGATCACGGCTCTGTGCGGCTACGTGCGGAGAAGCTGGCCACACTTACCGCCGCTGCCAGTACCGACAGATGGGACTGCGTGGGTTCGCCATCGACGCGCCGCGTCCACAGCGGGGTGAACGACCACGCGACATCGCCGAATATCTCGCAGGAGCGCAATGGAGCGCCCGAGGACCTTCCCGATCGCCATCGCCAGGCCGCGGCGGAACTGCTGGGGCGGTGCGGCGTCTTGACGTGTGCGAGGAGGGGGGGGCGTTGCGTCGAGCTGCAGCAGCATAGCTCACTGCTTGCAGCTGCGGCTGCGCTGACTCGGGGGCGCCCAGAGACTGCTGGATTTCCTCTCGGACGATGTCAGCGATCGATGCAACTTCAGGCTTTTGGTAAGGGTAACAGCTTGCGCAGTTCTTCCCGCACGATCGCTCGGATCGCTTCACGCAGGTCGTCGGAGCCGACGGCATGAACATATGGGCTGTCTTGAATCGATCGGCGATTATACTGGCGGTTGCGCATTTCCAGCGTCTTCTCAATCGTCGTCGCCTCTGAGATGAATTCTTGGACTGTCGAGGGTGGGTTCCGCATCAGCCCAGCGAAGAGTTCTTGCTTTACCCCTCGCGTGAGCAACCTGACTTTATTGTCCTCAGGCACGGTTGGGTCAGCGTGGCGGAACAGTCTAGTCATTTCCTCTCCAAAGATGGCAACGCTCTCATTTGGAAGTTGGACCCGCGTCTCTAGCAAGGCTGCGGCCCTTTCTTTTCTGACGACGCTTGCAAACGCCTGCAGGAAAGCGCTGCGAAAGGCGTCCCAAGTTCGAAGAGTGGACTCCCGATTCTCGAACCAGGTCCGTGCTGCGTCTTCAAGGTAAAAGTAAACGTGGCGCAGCTTGTCCTCGGAGTCCCAGTTGTTGAATGTTGAGACCCTTTCGAAAGTCTCGAGCCAGGTTTCCGGGTCTTCGAATGACAACCCGCGGAAGGTTGGCGGCTCCTTGGGCTGCCGGAGTAGGATCGGCGCAGGCTGTTCGGGAAGGAGCCCGTGCTCTGGCTGCGGTCCCTTCTGCCTGCGGCTTGTTCGACGATCCGGGTTTTCTTTGCCGTCGTCCTCCTCGCGGCTTGGGCTTGGGTCATCGCTTTGCGGGGGCGTCCGGATCATGGAAGAAGCAGCACCTCCACCAGATGTCACGTGGTCGAGACGTCGACGAAGACAGCAGTCAGCACGTGCGCGATGAAACTGTTTATTTGGCCGAACTTGTGGCCGAGAAACTGAAAGTCAAACGACAGCAATACACTGATAGCGGCGAACAGAGCGTCGACCGTCGATCAACTGACAAGCGGTCAAGCGCGTCGGCTTTTATACAAGCGCTATCGAACTTTCCAGCAGTATCGCTGGTGGCGGCGTTATCTCTAGACAAAGCTGGAACATTCGCGTGCGGGGCGCAGTCTTAGCAAAACGATCTACTCCAATCGCGAAGCTTCTCGAACATTGATTCGCAGACAGCGTCGAGCGTTGATAACCGTCCCTGCCGGTCAAACCCTAATACATCAAAACAAGACAAAAAGTGGGCGTGGCAATATCGTCCAAATAGCACAAGCAAGTTTTTCATTTGAGGCCTTGCAAAACGGTGTGAATCATGCGCTCGAATGTTGCTGGAGCATTGCAAAGGCCGAATGGCATGACGTTGAATTCGTAGAACCCATCTGGTGTTGAAAACGCTGTCTTTTCTTTGTCGTCCTCGTACATGGGTATTTGGCAATAGCCCGAACGCAGGTCTAGACTTGAGAAGTACTCGGCACCCTGTAGCGAAGCCAAGACATCGTCTATGCACAGCATGGGGTTGACATCCTTGCGGGTGATCTTATTAAGTGCCCGGTAGTCTACGCAAAATTGCACAGAGCCGTCTTTTTTCCGTACTAAAACAACGGTAGATGACCAAGGACTCGCGGAGAGACGTATGAGGTTCCGTTGCAACATATCGGCGACATTTTTTTCAATCACCTTCCGCTCGGATGAAGAGACGCCATATGGTCGAAGGCGTACGTTAGAAGTGCCATCCGTCTCGATCTCATGCGTGATAATGGACGTTTGTCTCAAAGAGGAGGAATGGACATCAAACGATGTCGCATGCTTTTGTAGCAAGGCAAGCAACTCATCTGACTGTGATGAGGTCAGGTCGGGACTGATAGTCGCAGCGAGAGCAGAAATGCATGGGGAACTTGCAACAGCAGGAGGGTAGGAGGACGCCGGCACGAAGGGAACAGAAAAAGGCTGGAATTGCGTGACGCAAGCCATTGTGCGGCCTTTAGAGATGAGAATTTTATCGGACATCTGATTTGGAGCGTAAAGTCCGCAGCTATGGTGGTACCACACTAGCCCTTAAGCAAAGGCTATCCCTCTTGCGAGACAGCGTGCAGACAGCAGGACAAGCACGTCACCATAGTCGATCACGTCAGAGGCGATGGTAACTATTCGTTGATGACCAGGTGGTAGCCCGGTATCCTCCACAGCGAGCAAGCGAAGTGGCTTGTCCTCCGCAGAAAGGGCATAGTCGGTTTCCGTCATGCAAAGAAGATGTTCTCGACAGCAGATTGAATCGCTTGCCGTAGACAGCTAATCCCATCCTAATATAAGCTGGTGGGCACACGAACTGAAACACGAGCACATGAAAACACGAACGGTGTACATCGCGGAAGGTCGAATGGCGTCCCCCTGCGCACCAAACAATGTAGGTCCATCATAAGGGCTGGTGACTTTCCGGAGACGAGAACACAGAACGATCAATAACCGATAAAGAAGCACCAGTGTCTATCAAGGCGTCCACGTATATACCTTCTACTAAAACAGATGCCATATTATATGGACGCACTGGAGGAATTTTTGTCTTGTCGTTCAATGCAGCTTTTCCTCCAAAAGCTGCATAGGTTTGTTTTCCGGGCGATGGTCGGTGAACTGCGAAACAGGTCGCAGTGGCGACGTAGAGTGCCGAAGGGGTGACGGTGAGCGGCGTCTAGTGGGGCGGTAAGTTGGTGCCGTCTCGGATGTTGCCGTTGGGGATGAAGAGCGACGTGGCGGCGTGGCGTAAGGATGGCGTTGAAACATGGCCCCGGCGGCACCATCATCCCGTTAGTAGGCGTCGAATCCACGGCGCTCGTCCTGTTGACGCTTACGACAAAAGCCTGCAATGTGGCCACGATACCCGCAGTAATAGCAGACCAGACGAGGCGATCGTCATGGTCGGTGAAAGGGCTGGCTAGGCGCACTCGGTGTCATCGAAGCCAGGCGGACAGGCGTTGAGTGTGCAGACATCGATTTCACGACGCCTGGTGAACCAGCGATGACCTGTGCGTACGTTGGCTGGAGTCGAGGGGTCAGAGAGTCGACATACGCTGGAGCGGCCATGGACGCCAACTCCTCCTTGATCACGTCGCGCAAAAGGGTGCTGGAGGCGTGAGGTAGACTCGGGATTGCTGATAGGCCAAGAGATTGCAGCTCTTTCCGTATAATCGCGCGGATCATGGCACGCAACGAGGGATCGGCGGTGGTGGTGTTGTCATGGCTGTCCGGCGGCAACCGCTGCGACTCGAGTTCCTCTAGGCGTTGGCACGTGGCAACATCGGCTACTGTTGTCGGGTTCTGTACGACCAACGCATTGAAGGCGGTAGCGCCGATGCCTTGCAGTAGATGGCGAACCCTCTCCTATTCGGACATGGAGGTGTTGAAACGCCGGCAAAGAGCAAGGACATCGTCAATGTATGAGGTGTAGGATACGCCAAGTTGTTGCTTGCGAGCGTCCAAGGTCTTCTTTGCGAGGGCAGAACGAAATGACGGAGTGTCGACAATTTGGCGAAGCTGTTGCTTGAAATGGGTCCAGTACGGGAAATGAATTTCGTGATTGAAATACCACGTTTTCGCTACGTCCGTGAGATAGAAAGAAACACGGCGAAGCTTGGCCAGATTATCCTAGTTTGTTGTACTCACTCGGCCGTAGTGGTCTAACCAATCCTCCACATCTTCACCTCGAAGTCCGGCGAACATGGGGTGTTTCAGGATAATGCCCACTGATAATCCATGGTGGATAGGCCGTGGTAGTCGGGGCCGTCGAGGTAGATGCAGGTGCGCCGGTCGGCTCGTCCTGAGGCATGTTACCGGACACCTGGTACAGACGCCGACCAGAGCGGAGCTCCAGGAGGTAGAGCAGGCTGGGAGAGCAAGGAAGATCGCTGAGCAGCCTCCACCACTTGTGACGCAACGGTTAACGCGACCTTTATTAGGCCCCGAAGGCACGGTGAATCGGCCACACCCGAGGCACATATCTCACAATCAAGCCGAGTTTCCACTACCGATGAAGACGACGAACACCCATGATGATCAACATGTATGAAGAGGGTAGATGTGTCTAATGAACGCCCACAACATATATATTGTAAAGGCGTTTATTGACGGCGGGATTGACGGCGACGATGCACAATGACGACAGTCACGACGGAGCGCAGACTCGCAGACCCTCATGAGCACGAGCACGAGAGGCGTGCTCTCCGAGAAGAGGCGAAGAGGGCGACCCACTAGAAGGCGCTTCACGTTGACAATGTCGTGCCCTCGACTGCGCATGTCCGAAGCTGGTTCAATGGGTTCGATCAGGTAGTTGACTGGGGATGTGCGTTCGACTACACGGTAGGGGCCTTCGTATTTGGGCAGTAGTTTGGAAGAGAGGCCAGTTGCAGTGGTAGGAACCAAGAGCCGTACGAGCGTTCCAGGGAGGAACGTGGGTGCAGAAGTGTTGGTGTCACCACGAATGCTCTTCTGCCGCTCTTGCTCCTGCGTAGCAAAGCTCCTGGCAAGCTCGCGACACTCCTCGGCAAGTCTGGCTGTGGCAGAAATAGGCACACACTCAGATCGATCCGGCTTGCATGGAAGGATTGCGTCGATTGTGTGCGACGGGTGCCTGCCGTACAATAAGAAAAAAGGTGAGAAACCAGTGGTGCTTTGAGGGGCGGTATTGTAGGCGTAGGTAATGAAAGACAGAATGGAATCCCAATTAGTGTGATCGGCGTCGACGCACATCGAGAGCATGTAGCCGAGCCTGCGGTTAAAGCGTTCGGTGAGCCCATTCGTCTGCGGGTGGTAAGCAGTAGTTTTGCGGTGAACAACGTTGCACTCTTTGAGGATGGCTTCGACGACTTCCGACAGGAAGACACGGCCTCGATCGCTGAGCAGCTCCTGGGGTGCACCGTGGCGCAGCATGAAACGGTGGAGCAGGAAGGAAGCTACATCACGCGCTGTAGCCGCTGGGAGGGCGGCATTTCGGCGTATCGCGTAAGGTGATCTACAGCGACGATGGCCCAGTGGTTACCAGCCGACGCCAGAGGAAGTGGCGCATACACATTGATGCCAAGGCGCCCAAACGGTCGGTCAGGGCAAGGTAAAGGTTGTAGACCTGCTGGTGACTGGTGCGTTGAAGTTTTGCGGCGCTGACAATCGATGCAGAAGCGAACGAACTTCTGCACGTAGCGGTACAATATATATATATATATATATATATATATATATATATATATATATATATGTGTGTGTGTGTGTGTGTGTGTGTGTGTGTGTGTAAGCCACAAATAAAAATAAGAAGAAAAACTTTCCGAAGCGCACGACCGGGGATTCGAACCTGCAACCCCTCACTCCGCCCCGCGCTGCGTTAG
The DNA here is from genome assembly GCF_013339695.2 of Rhipicephalus sanguineus. NCBI lineage: Eukaryota > Metazoa > Arthropoda > Arachnida > Ixodida > Ixodidae > Rhipicephalus > Rhipicephalus sanguineus. Next base: position 149,233,864 of record NC_051184.2, on the reverse strand, counting down.
ACAATTGAGCCACGGAATATACAGCCTCCAGCATACAAACGGCGAGCAATTTATATACGCCAGTTACCCCTGGTGGTACGCAGGTCTCGGAGGAATAGTCGGCTCCAGTATCGACGAGAGTGGTGACGTTGTGGCCGTCGATGAGAACGTCGAGGTCACTCGTTCGTCGCCTACCGTTTCGATTTGGTCGCGGCGTCGGATCACGGCTATGTGCGGCTACGTGCGGAGAAGCTGGCCACACTTACCGCCACTGCCAGTACCGACAGATGGGAGATGACGCGAAGGGCGCGCTTTAAATAAAGTCCCTGAAAAAAAAATTGGGGGACCCTTAAGCTTCGCCTTTAAGAGTTGAACGCGATAGCGAAATCCGGCCCCTAGCGCGCACTTCAACCACTAAGTGCATACTTATTAATGTGTATTGTTACACACACACGCACACAGAAACACACGCGCGCGCGCGCGAATGGTACAGGTTTTTGATCTAAAGCAAGAGTCGCATGGCCTCCAAGATACGCGCCGCGCGTCCGCCATCTCGGAGGCCATAAAGAGTCGAGACATATTTCTCACAATGCCTCACAGATGGCAGCACATTATCTAGCGTTTGCTGTTTCCTTGATCAGCGCCTCCTTTGAAAAACCGGCGTTCGCTTGATATGTTTTCCGCTAGATGGACATAGTTGTCCATTTTTAGAGCTGTTTGAAAGTTCGTGTGTGTTTTTAGCGGCGATGGCTGCACTATCCCGGCCTTTTTCGACGTAGTTTGATGGCCTCGCCTTTGCGCCTACAAATCGCCGAATGAGCTCGTTTTCGTCGTGACGTCTGCCGTACAAAATGCGTTGAGACCCCTTCCACTACATGGCATTTATGTATTTGAAGTTTTCAGGCGCGAATAAGACACGGACAAAGAATAGGAACACACACACGGAGCGCCACTTCCAACAACGATTTATTTCGAAAGAGCACAGAACATATTTATACACCACGCGCGCCGTTATCGTGCCTCAGTGCGCAGTCGCATTCAAGTAGCGTAACTCTTTTGGCGATAATGAAATGGAGGCAACGCTGACGCATAGATCACCTGATTCGATTATTTTCTTAGCCTCAATAATTAGTCGTACTGATTTATCAGGACTTCGGCCGACTACCGCGCAGGCGCTAAAGTTCGGAACGCAATGACAATCCCGGCAATGTATCGTGAGGTGGCCCTCTCTGCCATTTCTGACGTTATTATTATGCTGTCTTAGCCTGTCATTCAGGCACTGTTCGGTCTGGCCAACGTAACTTCTACCACACGACAAGGGGATCTCGTAGACCACGCCCTTCTGACAGCTTACTTACTTGTTCTTGTGGTTGATAATGCAGGCCGGAGCTTTCCTGAGGAAAGGGTTAGTCATCCTGCAGAGCCTGGAGACTTTTAACGGGGCAGAGAAGACCACCTTTACATCAACATGATTGGCAATCTTTTTCAAATTATGGGATACGCGGTGTACATAAGGAATCACAGCAAGTTTGACATTGCTCTGGGGCGGCTGCTCACTTACGTGGCGGTTCCGCGACTGCCTCAACATCTTCTCCGCCACAGACACCAGAATGTGCTGTGGGTAGCCTGCCTCCTCAAGACGGTCCACCTGCTTGAGGAAACTGTCAGCTGCTCTGTGTGGGCAGGATTTCTTGAAAGCATTCAGCAGGCACATGTTGGCGATGCTACGTTTGACAAGCTTGGAATGGGACGAGCTAAAAGGCAGCAATGGTTTGTTTGCACGAGGCTCATATTGCCAACATGCATGGTCAGTTGCTAAAAACAGTCTTAGATCTAAAAATCTGATAGACGAATCTACCGAAAGTTCGTGTGTCACTGTTAAGGGAGATAAAACATGTCTAAATGTTGTCAAGGTGTTAGTGACGACTTGGTCGGTGTCCATGAATTTTTTGTCAATGAGGACTAAAAAATCATCTACGAATCTAAACACCTTGATAACACCGCTACCTTCGAGAAGGCTAGAGATGGTGCTGCCAGCGCGAGCTAAAAACAAGTCACTTAAAAAAGGCGCTAAACAGGAACCTATACAAACGCCGCTCTTTTGCAGGTATGGCTACCGTCCCACTCCACATAGGTCGAACTCAGATACAGTTCTAGCATTGCCATGAATTTTCCTTCTGGGATACCTGCGTCATTTTGAAAAGACAGAGGGCCGTATCGTTCTATGCTGTCCTGGACGCACTGAAGCAACGCATTTTTCGGCATGGAATAGTACAAGTCTTTCAGGTCAACAGAAAAAGCGTCCAGGGCTACCCCTGCTTGACCGGAAAGAAAGTTAACTACTTCACTGGAATCTTTCACCCGATAGGGATCGTCAACCGTAAGAAGCCGGAACTTATCGAGCATATAAACATATAAATAGCGCGAACTTCAGCGACGCAAGACAGGAGAATGCGACACACACAAGCGAGCAGGAAGACGGCGAGACCTTTCTGCCAGGTGTTACGTTCTGACACGATAACTCTGAGGGTTAACTCTGAGGCCACCTTCCTTCTCCGATGGGAGTACGCAGTACGAGTTCGTTTTCAGGTAGGACGCCAAACGACGAACAATAGGGCGCCCTGGTTCCCGTTGGTCACGTAGAAGTACATCTACACCACTAGACACACACCTATCCATTTCACTCGCGGGAGCCAAGCCGGACACTGTGCACCAAGGACAGCAGCTCCGGGCCGGTGTTCCGAGGCTGCACGGCGAACTTTGGCCCTAAGGCGAGACCCTTGCTGACATCCTCTGGTAGCGTGACGTCACCCTCGGTATAGATCCTGTTCCCTTGTATCGTTCTCACTTTTGGACGATGCTGTGCTCGCAGTTGCGACAGTGTACACTGCCAGAGGGATTCGGTTGTCCGATTGGCCAGATGCCTGAAATGCCACAACACCCTCCTTGCTCGCTCCGCTCCCAATGAGCTGTGTAGTTGGGCTTCCAGGTGTATTCGGTACAGGCGTGCCTGCCTTGACCACTCCGACTTGAGGATGCTGCATATGCGCTTCCCATGACCCATAGAAGGGTTGAAGCCTCCGAACAGTAGCCTCACGTCCTCAGGTAAAATCCGGTGACGATTGCAGAATGACAGCATGCGAGCTTTGCATGTGGCGACGGCGATCAACGCAACTGTGGTGCTGGGATTGGAAACACTTAGAAAAGAGCCCGATGAACTAGAAATATACGATGTAAGAATGGCAGACTGGGCTTGTTGGTTTAACATATTTGAAGTTTTAAGGCGCGAATAAGACACGGACAAAGAATAGGAACACACACACGGAGCGCCACTTCCAACAACGATTTATTTCGAAAGAGCACAGAACATATTACACACCACGCGCGCCGTTATCGTGCCTTAGTGAGCAGTCGCATTCAAGTAGCGTAACTCTTTTGGCGATAATGAAATGGAGGTGAAATGGAGGTGGTGTATAAATATGTTCTGTGCTCTTTCGAAATAAATTGTTGTTGGAAGTGGCGCTCCGTGTGTGTGTCCCTATTCTTTGTCCGTGTCTTATTCGCGCCTTAAAACTTCAAATATGTTAAACCAACAAGCCCAGTGTGCCATTCTTACATCGTATATTTCTAGTTCATCGGGCTCTCTTCTAAGTGTTTCCAATCCCAGCACCACAGTTGCGTTGATCGCCGTCGCCACATGCAAAGCTCGCATGCTGTCATTCTGCAATCGTCACCGGATTTTACCTGAGGACGTGAGGCTACTGTTCGGAGGCTTCAACCCTTCTATGGGTCATGGGAAGCGCATATGCAGCATCCTCAAGTCGGAGTGGTCAAGGCAGGCACGCCTGTACCGAATACACCTGGAAGCCCAACTACACAGCTCATTGGGAGCGGAGCGAGCAAGGAGGGTGTTGTGGCATTTCAGGCATCTGGCCAATCGGACAACCGAATCCCTCTGGCAGTGTACACTGTCGCAACTGCGAGCACAGCATCGTCCAAAAGTGAGAACGATACAAGGGAACAGGATCTATACCGAGGGTGACGTCACGCTACCAGAGGATGTCAGCAAGGGTCTCGCCTTAGGGCCAAAGTTCGCCGTGCAGCCTCGGAACACCGGCCCGGAGCTGCTGTCCTTGGTGCACAAAGTGTCCGGCTTGGCTCCCGCGAGTGAAATGGATAGGTGTGTGTCTAGTGGTGTAGATGTACTTCTACGTGACCAACGGGAACCAGGGCGCCCTATTGTTCGTCGTTTGGCGTCCTACCTGAAAACGAACTCGTACTGCGTACTCCCATCGGAGAAGGAAGGTGGCCTCAGAGTTAACCCTCAGAGTTATCGTGTCAGAACGTAACACCTGGCAGAAAGGTCTCGCCGTCTTCCTGCTCGCTTGTGTGTGTCGCATTCTCCTGTCTTGCGTCGCTGAAGTTCGCGCTATTTATATGTTTATATGCTCGATAAGTTCCGGCTTCTTACGGTTGACGATCCCTGTCGGGTGAAAGATTCCAGTGAAGTAGTTAACTTTCTTTCCGGTCAAGCAGGGGTAGCCCTGGACGCTTTTTCTGTTGACCTGAAAGACTTGTACTATTCCATGCCGAAAAATGCGTTGCTTCAGTGCGTCCAGGACAGCATAGAACGATACGGCCATCTGTCTTTTCAAAATGACGCAGGTATCCCAGAAGGAAAATTCATGGCAATGCTAGAACTGTATCTGAGTTCGACCTATGTGGAGTGGGACGGTAGCCTATACCTGCAAAAGAGCGGCGTTTGTATAGGTTCCTGTTTAGCGCCTTTTTTAAGTGACTTGTTTTTAGCTCGCGCTGGCAGGACCATCTCTAGCCTTCTCGAAGGTAGCGGTGTTATCAAGGTGTTTAGATTCGTAGATGATTTTTTAGTCCTCATTGACAAAAAATTCATGGACACCGACCAAGTCGTCACTAACACCTTGACAACTTTTAGACATGTTTTATCTCCCTTAACAGTCACACACGAACTTTCGGTAGATTCGTCTATAAGATTTTTAGATCTAAGATTGTTTTTAGCAACTGACCATGCGTGTTGGCAATATGAGCCTCGTGCAAACAAACCACTGCTGCCTTTTAGCTCGTCCCATTCCAAGCTTGTCAAACGTAGCATCGCCAACATGTGCCTGCTGAATGCTTTCAAGAAATCCTGCCCACACAGAGCAGCTGACAGTTTCCTCAAGCAGGTGGACCGTCTTGAGGAGGCAGGCTACCCACAGCACATTCTGGTGTCTGTGGCGGAGAAGATGTTGAGGCAGTCGCGGAACCACCACGTAAGTGAGCAGCCGCCCCAGAGCAATGTCAAACTTGCTGTGATTCCTTATGTACACCGCGTATCCCATAATTTGAAAAAGATTGCCAATCATGTTGATGTAAAGGTGGTCTTCTCTGCCCCGTTAAAAGTCTCCAGGCTCTGCAGGATGACTAACCCTTTCCTCAGGAAAGCTCCGGCCTGCATTATCAACCACAAGAACAAGTAAGTAAGCTGTCAGAAGGGCGTGGTCTACGAGATCCCCTTGTCGTGTGGTAGAAGTTACGTTGGCCAGACCGAACAGTGCCTGAATGACAGGCTAAGACAGCATAATAATAACGTCAGAAATGGCAGAGAGGGCCACCTCACGATACATTGCCGGGATTGTCATTGCGTTCCGAACTTTAGCGCCTGCGCGGTAGTCGGCCGAAGTCCTGATAAATCAGTACGACTAATTATTGAGGCTAAGAAAATAATCGAATCAGGTGATCTATGCGTCAGCGTTGCCTCCATTTCATTATCGCCAAAAGAGTTACGCTACTTGAATGCGACTGCGCACTGAGGCACGATAACGGCGCGCGTGGTGTATAAATATGTTCTGTGCTCTTTCGAAATAAATCGTTGTTGGAAGTGGCGCTCCGTGTGTGTGTTCCTATTCTTTGTCCGTGTCTTATTCGCGCCTTAAAACTTCAAATATGTTAAACCAACAAGCCCAGTCTGCCATTCTTGCATTTATGTAGTGTTGTTTTCTGAAGCAGCCGCAAGTAACATCGTGGCTTTGTGGTAGGACACCTGCTTGCCACGCAAACGGCCCGGGTTCGATCCGCAATGGGACCGAAGATATTTATTGTTTGTTTTATTTGCTTCTTTCTCGATTTTTCTGTCACGGACGATTTTTCGCTCACAACCAACGGTGCCGACGCCGACACCGGAATTTCTGCGACACGAGCTCTCTAACACTATTCGCCGCGAGATCGGGCTACAGGTGGCAGCACCGTCGCCGCGCTAGTGTGGATAGGCAGTTGTCGGCGCGTATTGGCCGCGAGATCGAGCGGAGTCGCCGCCTTGCGGCTACTGGCTGAAGCGCGCCTAGTGTGGATCGCTCCATGCGTCGTCTGCTAGCCGCGTTGTGTTTGCATGTGCGCGTACGTCATGCAGGGCCTCAAAAGGCGGTTTGTTCCGTTGCGTTGGTGCAACTTTAACCGCTCGTACGTGTGCCTAACAGCATGTAAAGAAGCATTTGGCCTTGATCGGCTGTATATGTACTGTAATAAGATCAGTGAGTGCACTTGTCGAGAGTGCTGTGTGTGGTTGTGTGGTTGTCGTACTGTCCGTTCATGAGAGTCATATCAGTGTAGGTGCCGCTATGTGGTTCAAGCGCATTGCAAACACTGATCTCCACTAGGAGGAGCTGGATGGCGCATCGAGCACGTGGGCGTGAAGCCACCGGAAGCCGCTGTTTTTGTCCCGGAAGATAGTGTTTCTCTTCTTTCTTAAAGAAATACCTGCCTGTAGCGCAGTAAACTGTACGAATAGACCGGAAAAGTCGCCAGGAAAGACATTTCACGCTGAGTACCTCAATGTTGCATTACTTTTTACGCATTTTGTACGTTGCCGCGCTCCGCCGTATTCGGACGGCGTCGGCACGGCGTTCGTCATCTTTCGTGTAGCGTTCGTCGGCGTCTAAAGTGAGGCGTAATCGCAGAGTTTCAAAAAATAAAAAAGAAAAACGATCATAACAACAGCTGCCACCCGAGAATACTTGAATTGCGCGACTGAAACGAACAGAAGACGCCAGCTTCCGGGACAAACAGGGGACCTTCCGGTGGCTTCACAAGCGCCCGCCTCGCAGAGCGGAGATGCGCCGTCCAGCCTTTTTAATGGAGGTCAGTGATTGCAAAGTGCACTTGGCGTTGTCCTATAGATCAGAAGTATTAAATCTCATGTTAATATAGCCTATTAGCGGCTCGGTGGTGAAAAAAAAAGGCTCTCGTGCTCTTGCGCGTTGTGGTTAGGTGTATAACTTCGGGACTGTCGTTTATAGGTTACGCGACGAGCTTTAGTTGTGTACGGTCCTGGCCCCACTGCAGAGAAATATTTCTGTGAAGTCATGTCTGACACTTGTCCCCTAAACAGAACAAAAAATGGAATGACACGGAAATCGCAAAACTGAGTTGCCTTGCGCAATTATAACTTGTGGCGAAATGTATACAAAGACACCCGTGTACTTGCGAGGTAGCTTATGCCTGTCAAATTTGCGCTGTGGCAAGTTCAGTGTCGGAAGCGCGTCAGGCCTCAATCTCTTCCGCTAAAACCCTTAAAAAAAGAGAGCGAGCGAGAAAAATATATTCATCAAGACAAGCAGTGGCGATAAACTCGCTCGCGCATTTTCATCGCTTACGTAACGTGTGAGGGCTCATAAAACGATACCCTTTACTATGCACCAGATCATGCATACAGACTTGCCGCGTTTCGGTGCACGTACTTGCCCTGCGGAATACTGAGAACTGTTCTCGCGGCCGTGTAAACACAATGGAACATGCGCGAACTACAAAAGGGCTCGGGGACTCTCGTCTAAACAGACTCATAGCCAAGCGCGAACAAACTTTGCATTCACAGCGCAGACAGTACATCAATGACAAAGAATAAATTCCATGAATTAATTTTCTTCTTTCTCGATTGATTCTCGCTTAATTTTCTTGCGGAAGTGGAGAAAAATCAAAGCACAGGGAAGCTTCCCCGAGCTTTCGCTTACTGCGACCGTCTTCACGCTCGTAGTGCACAGCAACATCAAGCATATAAATGCACACATTAGCGAAGTTATCGCCGACTACTCACCATTCTTTCTCGTCTGCGAATGCGAATGCACCGTCGTCGAAGTGCTTGCTGCACACTATCGCGTACTTGGAAGGCGTCCTGCCGTTACGAAGCCCAACGAGCCACAGTCGGCGACGTTCCGCGTCAGTGGGATAAAAATGGATGCTTATCCCTGGCTCTGTGCAGTATGTGCGGCATTGTGGCACCGAACAAAACGTCACCATCGATAACGAAGAGTTTTCTGCGGGTACGGAACACAATATCACGATGTGAAAACAGAAGCCCCGTGCACTTCTACCCACACCACACGAAACCAGTATCCACACTAGCGGGGTGACGGTGCTGCCACCTATAGGTCGATCTCGCCGCGAATACAAACGCACACAACGACGCTTCGTTGTGCGCGATTTGACCCGATTTCCGGCAAACAAAATGCGTTGACTGCAGCTTTCTGGTAATATGTGCGCTCTTCATTCCCGAATTAATGCACGAAGCGCGCCGAACGTTACTATTACTTGTGAGAGAAGCGCATCCTGCCAACAAATGGGTTGCTCGCCTTCGGCAACAGTCGGCGTTTTCGCAATGGAGGACGTTTTCTTGTTTTATTTTTACGTGTTTAGCTTGTGTTCCACCTACTACGCACTGTTGTAGCGCGACTGAATTAAGTACTTACTTCTTGTTCATCTGGATACCGCACAATAAAAATAAAGCCCGTATTCCTGCACGATGAGTTCACATAGCACTTTGTGCCCTGCGTATTAAAATATTCATCCGCGTTCCTTATTCACTTCTACATGAAACGTAGGACAGTTGATAGGTTTACTGAGGAAAGCTACGTGGCTGACCGCGCTTAAGCACTACGGAGACGTTTAACACGCACGCGCTTGTTTTTATTCCAGTAAAAGTACAAAAAGGTAACTGTACAGCGCGGAAATTTCTTCGATTAATTACTTGCACGACAGTAATGGAACAAAGGCGCGGTTATTTCATGGGACCAAAGTGCGTTTTTTCATGCGAATAATATCCGCTGCCTTTCGTCAATCTATAACAACACAACACAAACGCTCAAGATAATGGAAAGAAAAAATGATGTGGGTTCGCGTGAAATTACTAGGACATAAATGTAAAGTACGCCGTTCGGATTAATTTTGACCATCAGCGCTCTTTAACGCTTACCTTAATCTAAGTATACGGGTGTTTTGTGTAAATTTCGTCACAAGTTAAAATTGCGCAAGGCAACTCAGTTTTGCGATTGCCGTGTTCATTCAATTTTCTGTACTTGTTAGGGTACAGTTTACTTTTATTTATTATTTATTTATTTATTTGCAGATACTGCAATCCCCGTAGGGGATTTTAGCAGGGTGGAAATACAGCATATTATGGAAAAATGTAGGCAACAAAACAAAACAGAGTATAATTCATTGCTTCAAAAATACAAATACATCGTATGTGAACGAATACATTGTTTTAGGCTATTGCGCATACAAATACAGCCCTAATACAAAACAACATCTAAATAAACAAAACTCGGCAAAAAGAAATACATATTATGAAGGAGGTCATATTGGAAGGTAATTAACAGATGTTTGCAGCAAATAAAGACAGTGAAGGTTGAGTAACTTGGGTATTAGTCAGGTTATTCCATTCAGTCACAGTCCTTGGAAAAAAGGAATATTTGAAACAATTGTTTTTACGCAAAATGAGGTAATTGTTAGGTGATGCCTCTGTCTTGTGGCATACCCAGAAGACAAAGTAATTATATCAGATATGTTAATATTGTAATGTTTATTGATAAGTTGAAATAAGAATTTCAGTAGGGAAACACGATTGCGTTCCGTAAGTGCAGGCAAGTTGGCTTGTTTTAAGAGTTCAGTTGCAGAGGTACGGGCGTAGTTATTGTAAATGAAGCGAACTGCCTTCCGCTGCACCCGCTCGAGTTTTTTAATGTTAGTTTGCGTATAGGGGTCCCAAATTATGGCGGCATAGTCAAGGACTGGAAGTATAATTGTTTTATATGCTAACGAGCGTACGGAAAATGTAGATTGTTTTAATGCCCTCCTAAGAAAAAACAATTTGCGGCAGGCGTTGGCGATTACTTTATCGATGTGTAGGTTCCATTTTAGGTTGTTAGTAATCCACAGGCCCAGGTACTTATATTCTGTTACCTCAGATAGAAAAACATTGTTAGCCGAGTAAGTAAAACTCTGCTTATTCTTTTTGTGAGTAATGCACATGAAAACAGTTTTCTCGAAATTCACCGACATCTGCCAATCTTCGCACCAGTCAACAACCTTCTGAAATGCATCATTTAGTAATATTTGATCGCAAGGACTATCTATGTCGGAGTATAGAACACAGTCGTCGGCATAAAATTTAATCTTAACAGGTAGATCTCTTGCAAGATCATTTATATATAGCAAAAAGAAGAGAGGCCCAAGAACCGAACCTTGGGGAACGCCAGAGTCAACGGAAAGGTTATCAGAGTCGTGATTCTGAAAGGTAACGAATTGTCTACGTCCAATAAGGTAATTTGAAATCCAATTAATTAGTCTAGGATTTTTAAGAATTATGTCTAATTTATACAGTAGTTTCTGATGAGAGACTTTATCGAAAGCTTTCGAAAAATCCATGAATATAGCGTCTGTCTGTTTTCCATTGTTTATGTTGTTTGCAAAGTCATGCACGGTTTGTACCAATTGGGTTATTGTCGAATAGCCTTTACGGAATCCATGCTGATTGATTGTTAGAAATTTATGTTTCTCAAGGAATTCCAAAATGTGTTTGTGAATGATGTGTTCCAAGATTTTGCATGCAGTTGAAGTTAATGAAATAGGGCGGTAATTTTTGATGTGCTGCTTATTCCCGGTTTTGTGGAGTGGCTTAACTCTGGCGATCCTCCAGTCGCCCGGCACCTGGCCAAATTTTAAGGATTTCTCAAACAAAATCTTTAAATATTTTGATACCCATTCCGCATAGCGTTTAAGAAAACAATTCGGAATGTCATCTGGGCCAGAGGATTTTCTGATGTCTAGATTTAGTAATACATTAAAAATGCCCTCTAAGTTAGTAATTTAGTAATATATTAAAATGCCCTTTAAGTACCGAAGTGTCAGAAGTGACTTGGCAGAAATGTTTATCTGTAGTGGGACGAGGACCGTACGCATAAAGCTCGTCGAGTAACCTATAAACGAAAGTCCCGAAGTTATACACCTAACCACAACGCGCAAGTGCATGAGAGCCTTTTTTTACCACCGATCCGCTAAAAGGCTATATTCACATGAGATTTAATACTTCTCATCTTTAGGACAACGCAAAGTGCCCTCTGCAATGCACTTGAACCACAGAGCGGCACCTACACTGATATGACTCTCGTGAACGGAGGGTACGACGACCACACACAGCACTCTCGACAAGCGCACTCACCGATCTTACAACCGATCAAGGCCAAATGCTTCTTTACATTGTGTTAGGCATACGTACGAGCGATTAAAATTGCACTAACGCAACGGAACAAACCGCCTTTTGAGGATCTGCATGACGTACGCGCACATGCAAACACAACGTGGCTAGCAGACGACGCATGGCGCAATCCACACTAGACGCGGTTCAGCCAGAAGCCACCAGGCGGCGACTCCGCTCGATCTCGCGGCCAATCGCGTTAAAAGCTAAAGTAGCGCCAACTGCGTCCCTTCGCCTGTGCCTCCTCTCGTAGCAGCTGCAGCAACGCCTCTAGGGTGTTCTCCGGGAAGCTACAGATTTTACCCGCTATAGTGAAAACCTCTTCTGTCTGCTTGTACCGGTGGTTGGTGCCACTGGCAGAGCAGGTCAGCATCCTGAAGCATCCAGAACCATCGTACCAACTGACTCAAGCGCGGTCGACCAAGCAGCGTGTACCGATCAAGTAAACAGCCCAAGGAGGACGAACAAGATGGCGCTCGGGCAACCTTCTAAGAAGCTAGTGCGCCACTCAAGCGATTTCTTAGCGCCGCCGAGTTTGCAGTGGCGCTGCCACCTGGAGCGAGCACTTTTGCGTACTAAAAGATTAGGTGCCGTACAATTTTATGCTGTCGGACACCATGAAAAGACGCCACAGATGGCGCTGGAGAGAGCAAGCCATTACTATGTTCCAAGGCTTCGCTACAATTACCCCGGATACGAAAAGGGAGCCTTCCGGCGACCTAACAGCTGGTCACTATGAGCGGGTCATAGTAGGCCTTGAGGCGCTTCACGTTGACAATGTCGCGCCCTCGACGGTGCATGTCTGAAGATGGTTCGATGGGTTCGATCAGGTAGATGACCGGGGATGTGCGCTCGACGACACGGTAGGGGCCTTCGTATTTCGGCGGCACTTTTGACGAGAGCCCACTTGCAGTGGCAGGGACGGAGAGCCATGCAAGCGCTCCAGGGAGGAACGTGGGCGCAGAAGTGGTGGTGCCATCACGAATGCTCTTCTGCTGCTCTTGTTCATGCGTCGTAAATGTCTTGGCAAGCTCGCGACACTCTTCAGCAAGCCTGGCTGTATCAGAAATAGGCGCACACTCAGATGGATCCGGCTTGTATGGAAGTATCGTGTCGATGGTGTGCGACGGGTGCCTTCCGTACAGTAAGAAGAAGGTTTAAAAACCAGTAGTGCTCTGAGGGGCGGTGTTATAGGCGTAGGTGACGAAAGGCAGAATGGCATCCCAATTTGTGTGATCGGCGGCGACGTACATTGAGAGCATGTCGCCGAGCGTGCGGCTAAAGCGTTCGGTTAGGCCATTCGTCTGCGGGTGGTAAGCAGTAGTTTTGCGGTAAACAGCATGGCACTCTGAGTGCTCGTTCACACAGGTGTCAAACCACACGTCGCGTCACCGTCACGTCAAAAAAACGTACAGCAGACGCGACGCAGCAGTGTACGAACAGACGACGGCGGTTGCAGCGTCGACAGCAGCAGATTTTTGTGCAGTGTTGACCGACTGATGCACCAAAATAGGAATTGTCCACGCAGCTCAAATGCTTCGCTGGCGCTCTCCCGACTCCGCTGGGCGCTCCCCCTCGCACCACACACACACACACACAAACACACACACACAAACACACACACACACACACACACACACACACACACAAAAGCAACCACTTGACCCCCCGTTTTATGGCCCATTCAGTCAGGCGCGCGTTCAGTGTTTCAAGGCCACGGACCCGGGGGCCGTATGCTAGACGCGTGGCTCTTCTCAGAACTCGGAACTCCAACCGTGAACTTCTGATTGGTCCGTTTTCTAGGGGCGGGGCTCCGTCCCTGTGCCGGCGACGGAAACGTAGAGCACTGCTCTACGACACCGTCAACCGTTTTTTTCGGAGAAAACGTCTCGGAAACCCTCTCCCCTGACGGAAATCGGCGCCGTGACGTTGACGTGACGGAGCGTTTGACGGCTGTGTGAACTAGCCCTAAGCCAGCTACGCGCTGTTCAGGGAACATCAGCTGTATTTTGATGCGTGAAGCCGTGCGTTAGCGTAGCGTTGTCTGTGCAGCTGGCCCGATTGATAAAAGTTAACATTTACACCTCTTTGGGCATGGTTTTTACTAGGCACGCACTACCAATAATGCACAACGAATTAGGTTTCTCCGTTGGCTGGCACAGGGGTCGCTCGACAGATTCGCAGCTCGAAGTAAAGTGCGTAGGCCGTGGTCGCGCGGTGCTTCGGCTTGCAATGACGAGACACTTGTATCGACGTTCTTGTTAAGCTCATTGCTGCCGTACTTCAGCGCAGAGAGCCACAAAGAAGAAAAATGTCGGTGGCAGCATGCAGCGGCTAATGTGAGTGAGACGTCACCCGAAAGTTTCAATCAAAACTAAAGATACACGGCACACGAAATTTTATCGCCGTTAAAAAGACTAAAAAGAACTTCAGTTGCGCCTGTTTGGTACCTAACTTTCAGTGCTTGTCTCATCTCTTCTTTGCCGTCCTTCCTGGTTTGCACTGAAGTTTTTAGCTTGAAAGAAAAAAAGGGCTGTCACATGAAGTCGAGTGGCACGTGGAAACAGAAAACGACAGCTACGAGAAACACGACGTAAACGAAGCGCACTCTCGAGTGTTGGTGTTGATATGGTGGCGCCATCTAGTAAAGCAGCCTGCAAACCCTCCTTTCCGCGCACAGTAAATTGCATAAATAGCCGTTGTATTCTTTCGTATAAGTATTCAAAATAAACACAAAACAATATCCGCGCGTTTTTAATTGTACAAGTGCCTTTTTGGGATTCATATGTGATGGCAAGGATGACAACGTTCCAAGATGTCAGCGTTCTTGTGGTTAGTGGTCTCGCGGCCCAGCTTTTCCTCTAGAGTCAGTATATTACTCTATGGAAGACACGGCCTCGATCCCTGAGACGCTCCTGGGGTGGACCGTGACGCAGGATGAATCGTTGTAGCAGAAAAAGTCACAGCATATCCACGGAGTGAATGATGATGAGTGGGCGAAGCTGCGGAGGTTCATCGGTAAACCGTGAATCTTCCGTGAATTCTGCCCAGTACATCATCACCGACGTGAGATCGGGCGCGTTTATACTAAAGGTTCGATGAGTTATGACGACTTGCAGCTCACCTTAATTTTACATGTACGCTGCGAATTTTCATTGTTTAGAAAACCATTGCTTTAGAAAACATCTGGCGTCTTTCGTTAAGCAGCTGGCGTCTTTTCGTTTTGCTTTAGAAACATCTGGCATTCTTTCGTTTTGCTTTTACAAAACATCTGGCGTCTTTCGTTGGTTTATTTCATCAATCAACGGCGTTTTGAACAAAATTTTTATTGTTTAATCACGCACAGGAGAAATCTCACCAGGCACTACCTTGGAGGTAAACAATGGCTGCTAATGGGAATGAGAGACAGAAGAAGTCGGCTTTTAGCTAACACTTACACTTCTACTTCTACTAACGTTTCCTACTGGAACATGCCAATGGCTGCTAATGGGAAATGAGAGACAGAAGAATTCGTCTTTTAGTTAACGCGCACGCTGCGAATTTTTTATTGTTCAACAACGCACAGGAAAAATCTCCCACCGGCACCACCTTGGAGGTCAAAGCGTAAGACTGATTACGCACTACGACTACTACGACTACGACTACGAGGGACGAACGGGTGCCGCCTTAAAGGGCCCCTCACCAGGTTTGACAATTTTGGGGTAACGAGCGCAATGCATACATTGGGCGTTCACGATCACGTCTGCGAAAATTTGCAACGCTACGCGTCGCGGAAATGGGTCAAATTTCAAGGTGAACGCTGCTTGCCCCTCCTCTCGCGGGCGCGCGCTTTAGAGAATGAGGGGATGATGTACATGAGAAAATGGCCCTACGTAGATGGTAGTGCTGTGACGTCGCTCCTCTACGTAGACGACTGTGCTCTGACGTCGCCAACAGTAGCACGTGACGCTGCGATAATTATTTGACAGGACATTTGTAGTTTGTGTAATTTGTTGCTTGAATAGATTAATAAAACTTGAGAGAAATAATGAGGCACACAAAGGGAATGTGCGCGTCTTTTTCATTTTTTTTTTTCGTGAATTGCAGCGAGATGCGGGGCTAATGTGCCTCCGTTTCCCATGCGTTCGTGTCCCCGCGGTTAGCGCATCGAGCAGACGCCAGCCCTGGAAACGAAAGTAATGTTCTGGCGCGTTCGATCACTCATTATGTTCGTTTATTCTACCGCGTCCAAGTAAACGTTAATGTGGCACTGGCTCATGATACCGCCACTCTCATACCCGTACAAATGTCTCAACTTTCATGCCCGTCCCGCAGAAAAAGGCAGTACACCACAGAGAACGCTGACAAAACGCCCATGGCCGCTACAAAAAAAAAAAAAAAGAGGTAGCGGCCGTGCAACGCCGCTCGCGTGATCGGGCTGGCTCGGGCACGTCACGCGCACGTGGTCATGCATGCGCATGACGTGTTCATGCGTATGTGTCAACTGAAGAGGGCAGGGAAGGGATTTGGCTTGCGAAGGCTACACGGGGCGAGTGGCAAGGGTTTGAAACTCGCCTCCTCACATCATGGTTTCGCGCCGCTACAAATTATTGTTTTTCTCAGCTCGTAATGGACCGATTTGAAAAATTCTTGCGGCATACTGCTCTTCATTCGGCACACAACAACTTCTAGCGTCTAACTAAAATTTGCTATGTGGCCTGGTGAGGGGCCCTTTAAGGAGCTTCGCCCCTAAAAGGAGGAAACATGGCGTGCAGTACCCGCTGGGAGGGCGGCGGTTTCGGCGTATCGCGTTAGATGGTCAACAGCGACGATGGCCCAGCGGTTGCCAGCCGACGTCAGAGGAAGTGGTACATACAAATCGATGCCCACGCGCCCAAACGGACGGCTAGGGCAAGGTAATGGTTGTAGACCAGCTGGCGACACGTGCGTTGAAAGTTTTCGGCGCTGGAAATCGAGGCAGGAGCGAACGAACGTCTGCACGTAGCGATACATCCCTCGCCAGAAGTATCGTTGTCGAATGCGGTGGTAAGTTGTGGATACGCCAGAGTGCGCGCATTGCGGATCAGAGTGGAAGGACTCGGATATTTTAGAACCCACACTGCGGGGTATCGCGAGTAGCCACTGGCGGCCGTCAGCGTTATAATTGCGTCGGTGCAGTAGGTCATCACGAATGGCAAAATGGTGGCCTTGACGACGCAACGCGCGAGTGGATGGTGTTGCCGACGGATCATGGAGTAGGTCGATCAGCGAGGCGATCCATTTATCCTTGCGCTGTTTGGTAGCGATAATGTGAACGTCGATGGAGGAAACGGCAATGTAAGATACTGAGCTGAGCAGGGGGCAGTGTCGTCAGGCAAGGGGGAGCGCGAGAGGGCGTCGGCGTCAGCATGCTGGCTTCCGTTGCGGTAGAGCACGCGGATGTCGTAGTCTTGCAGGCGAAGTGCCTAGCGGGCGAGACGGCCTGAGGGATCCTTCAATGACGACAGCCAGCATAGTGCGTGATGGTCGGTGGCGACGTCAAATGGGCGACCATAAAAGTAAGGTCGGAACTTTGTAAGAGCCCAGATGATCGCCAGGCACTGTTTTTCCGTGACGGTGTAATTAATTGGTCTCGGCTCTAGTAAGCGTACGGCTTGCGTATGCCACGACGTATTCGGAGAACCCTGGTTTGCCCTGCGCAAGGACAGCGCCGAGGCCTACACCGCTGGCGTCCGTGTGTACCTCCGTTAGGGCCGTAGTGTCGAGGTGGCGTAGTAGGTGAGGAGACGTCAACAAAGGACGGCGCTTTGTGAACGCGTCGTCACACTCGGACGACTACAAATTTAGGGGTCCGTTAATTCCAAGGAGCTTCGTTAGCGGCGATATGATGGTGGCAAAGTTTCGTATGAAGCGTCGAAAATATGAACACAGTCCTACGAAACTGCGCAGTTCTTTGACGGACGTAGGTTTGGGAAATTCGGCCACGGCTTGAAGCTTGGCCGGATCGGGAAGGATTCCGTCCTTGGACACGACGTAGCCGAGGATTGTCAGCTGCCGTGCCGCAAATCGGCACTTCAGTTGGAGGCCGGCTTTGCTCAAACGTCTAAAAACATGCCGTAGACGTTGGAGATGCGTGGAGAAGTCCGGAGCGATGACGACGACGTCGTTCAGGTAACACAGGCACGTGTGCCATTTCAAGTTGCGCAGAACGGTGTCCATCCTGCGCTCGAACGTCGCTGGCGCATTACACAGACCAAACGGCATGACGTTGAACTCGTACAAGCCGTCGGGCGTGACAAAGGCTGTCTTCGGTCGAGCGTCATTCGCCATGGGTACTTGCCAGTACCCCGAGCGCAAATCAAGAGATGAAAAGAATTCGGCTCCTTGCAGGCTGACAAACGCGTCGTCGATTCGCGGCAGTGGACAAACATCCTTGCGGGTGATCTTGTTGAGCCGTCGGTAGCTTTTTTTTTTTTTGAAGTTTGAAGTTTATTTTCTTTTTTTCTGATACAGAAAGAGAAGTAAGAGCTAAATGCCATATTGCCTGACAGAGGATCTTACTCCTGTGCGCATTCGGCATGCATGCACACGTTTTCGAAACGAGTGCAAACAATGGAGCAACCAGAGAAATAAAAAAATGCATGGGCATAATTATCACTGCAATAAAGCAATACAGGTAGATATCATACATGAAAACACTTCATGATACTTCATGAGAGAGAGAATTAAACTTTATTGAGGGACCAGGTGCTCGTGCTCTTCGCCCAGAGGTGGGTGACTTCCTCATTCCAGGTAGCCATGGCTTGCAGCTGACGCTCGAGCCCTGTCCACCAACCGGAGCTGGTCCTCAGGGTTCGCGGACGTCAGTAGCGCCTCCCACTGGTCTTCCCGATTTTCGTTCCCGCTCAGTTCGTCTATGGGCGGGATACTTGGATTGTTGCGACATCCCCATACCATGTGGTACAGGGTGTTAGCAGAGGCCGGGAAGTGTGTACAGTGCCTGTTAAAGTTGCCGGGGTACATTGCGTGGAGTAGTGTGCCGTGCGGGTAGGTACCCGCCTGTAGCCTTCTCCAAGTCACTGCTTCCTCTCTAGTAAGCCTTTTATGAGCCGCTGGATAGTGGCGTGGTTGCTTCCTGTAGTGCGCGAGTATGTCGGAGTACTTTCTTGGTATTGGCTCCTCTTCGTTTTCGGAGTCCTAATATCGCTGCGGAGTTGCCCGGTGTGTATGCTCTCGGGCTGCGGCATGTGCCGCTCGGTTCCCCGCTAGGGATTCGTGCCCCGGTGTCCAGAGGATACTTGCATCTTCGAAGTCGCACTTTAGGAGGATTCGAAGGGTTGATTTACTTATTGATCCTTTTTGAAATCTTCGACATGCTTCTTGCGAATCCGTCACTATGGTTACTGAAGAAGAACTTGTACTTATTGCTAACGCAATGCCAAGCTCTTCTGCGGTAGTTGTGTCATTTGCATGTGTCGAAGCGGCAGCGCGTTCCCTATCTGTTTCATCCACCACGCTAGCTACATATTTGTTTACCCCTCGATACTTAGCAGCATCCGTGTAACGCACGCTCTCTTTGTTGCTATAGTTCGCGAGCCTCTGCTGTAACAATCGTGCTCGTGCTTGTCGTCTTCCGTTGTCGTGTTCCGGGTGCATGTTCCTGGGTAGTTGAAAAACAAAGATATCCTACAAACACTTCAAGAACATATACATATACGCATTAAATTGTGAACTTTCAAATTTCAATTCAGACCGCAAAAAAAACATGTGTATGCGGTGTACATAAAAAAGATTAGTGAGATATATTTTATTGATACGCAATCGTGGAATGTAACAGGAAGCTTTTTACTAATTGTTTAAAGCGGGGTGCATGAAAATTTATGTAATTCTCAACAATGTTTAATAGCCGGGGTACTTGATACTCTAAGTCCTGACGCCCGTAGTTAGTTCCGATGAGTGATGGCATTCTCATTTGGTGGCGTAATTGATATCGAGGGGAATAAATGGGTAGGTTACTAACATGGAGCCTGTGCTTTATTATGTGCAAAGGAAATGTATAATAGTAAATTTGATTTGCTTGGATTAATGAGTGTTTATCAAAAATATTGTGTGTGGGTAAGTCTCGCGGTCTACTACGATATTTTTCGAAACTCCGTATTACCCTTCTTTGTAGTTTTATTAATTTGTCGTAGTTTTTTGCAGTTGTTGTTCCCCATATTAATGCACAATAGCTAAGTTTTGAGTAAAAGAGGGCGTGGTACATTGCTTTCTTTAGTGTTAGTGGTATAAGACTACTAATTTCATTCATAGAGCCTACTACTTTACTGAGGTCGCTGCTAATTCACATGATTGTCCCAAGAGAGGTTTTCTTGAAACCATGAATGGTTGGAAGAACTTTATTGTTTGTCCGGCAGATTAACGGCCCGGGCTCAGGTCTCCCATGTCGGGACATCAAGGCCTTGCCTCTCCGCCGCTTCACGGGCCTGCTGGACTGCCAAGAGTTCGTCGGCGAGCTTGGAGCTGCGCAGAGCGACTTCCCACCTCGCCGAGAGAGCATCGGGATTAATACGTTTGGTTTAGCCTCGCATTCCCAGAGCATATGCTTAAGCGTAGCTGTGTCTGGCAGACCTTACAGATGCTGGTGTTATAGATCTCGGGGTATATTCGGTGACATAGCAGTGGATTAGGGTAAGTGTTAGTTTGCAGCTATCTCCAGGCAACCGCTTGAGCTCTGCATAGATTGCCACGAGGCGGAGGGTAGCATCTCGGGGCCAAGTAGAAGGTCTTGGCCACTTCATTGTATCCCTAAGTCGATCCCGGTCCGCGAACTCTTCGACAAGGCCAGCTCCTCCCGCACGCGTTGTTGCGTCGCGTGCGGCGGAGTGCACTGCCTCGTTGAGGTTGGGGAAGTGCGGGCAGACTTCGCCCATATGGGCGGGAAACCAGATCAAGGTAGCCTGCGAAACATGGCCGGCATTCGCGAGTATACGAAGAGCTTCGATCGAAATCCTACCGTTAGTGAAATTCCGTACAGCTGTGCGCGAGTCACTGAGTACAGTCTGAGTGCCAGCGTCAGTTATGGCTGGAGCAATGGCCATTTCTTCAGCTACCTCCGGGTGTCGGGTCTTGACACTAGCTGCGTGCGTTGTCGTTTCCTCTGTGTTGATCACGACGATATCGAACCCTCTTCCGTCCGGATAGCGCGCGGCGTCGATGAAACGCGCGTTCTTATCGGTGCAGTATGCTTTCAGTAGAAGTGTAGCTCTGGCTTTTCTGCGACCTGGGTTGTACATTAGGTTCATGTTTCTTGGCACCGTGGTGACTTGTATCTTCTCTCTTATCCCCTTAGGTATGTCCGCCTTGTCACCGTACTGTCAGTGATACGTGATGCCCAACTCTTGTAATATATGCCTTCCCGTGCTGGTGATGGTGAGCCTTTCGAGGTATGAAATTCTTTGCGCTTCCGCTATCTCGTCCAAAGTGTTATGATCCCCAGTTGGAGTAACCTCTCAGTGCTGGTGGATTCCGGTAGGCCGAGGGCGACTTTGTATGACCTGCGGATGATAGTGTTATTCTTTATCTTTTCGCCTTTATACCAATTGTGCATAGACTCTACATATGCGATGTGACAAATGACAAAGGAGTGGATAAGCCTGATGAGGCTGTCCTCCTTCAGTCCACCTCTTCTATTTGTGATCCTGTTGAGAAGTCTGGCGGCGTTGGTGATCTTGTGAGCGAGTCTCTTTATAGTTTCACCCTTCACCCCGTTGGAATCGATAATGATTCCAAGGACTTGGATGCGATTTACAATAGGGATGGCGCCCCCGTCTTTGGTCTGTAATTGGATCTCTTCATTTTCTTTTGTTTTAACGAAACTCTTGGGAGGCCTGCCCTTGAGGGTAGGCCGGTACAGCAAGAGTTCTGACTTTTTGGGAGAACATCGAAGACCGGTGCCAGCCAGGTACTCCTCGACTACCTCAATGGCCGTCTCGATCTCTCCGTCGCTACCCTTAAAGGAACAGATAGTGATGTCATCCACATATGTTCTGTGGCTGACGTTGCTCACTCTTTGGAGCCTTTTGGCAAGGCCAATCATGATCAAGTTGAAGAGCATCGTAGAGATTACCGAGCTCTGCGGGGTCCCTCTGCTGCCGAGCTCCTATTCTTCGCTTGCGATATCGCGCGCTAGAAGAATGGCTTTCGTTCCAGTGAGGAAATCTCTAACACAGTTATAAATCCTCTCACCGAGGTCGAGCTCGGATATCTGTCTCAGAATGGCGGAATGGCTGACACTGTCAAAAGCACTCTCCAGGTCTAGGCACAGGATCGCCTTAGTGTTGCGAGACCTGTTATCGAGAACCTGATGCTTGAGCTGGAGCATCGCATCCTGCGTCGACAGGTGTGCCCGGAAGCCTATGATGGTGTGCGGGTATGCTTCCGTAGACTCGAGGTAGTTGTTGACGCGGTTGAGGACGGCGTGCTCCGTTACCTTCCCTACGCACGAGGTTAGGGAGATAGGTCTAAGAGTGTGGAGACCGGGGGTTTTGCCAGGCTTGAGTATTAGGACTGTCTTGGCCGTCTTCCATTGCACTGGTATGTTTCCAGCCCTCCAACGTTCATTTATGTAATCCGTGAGCCTGACTAGCGAACTATCATCAAGGTTCCGAAGCGCTTTATTAGTAACACCATCCGGCCCAGGCACCGAGCGTCCGTTGAGGTCGTGCAGTGCTGCTCGGATTTCTTCCTTGGAGAAGTCTTCGTCCAGTGGCGTGTTTGCTTCACCGCTGTAATCCGCGTGTGTGACAGCTGGACCCAATGGTAGATACTTATGAATTAGCACATCGACGACTGCTTGCTCTCCTAGTTCTCGAACGCTTGTGTGGAGAAGCCTGGCGAGGCATTGTCTCTGATGGGTTTTGGTCTTTGCGCTGTCAAGGAGGTGTCGGAGAATCTGCCATGTCTTTCCGTTGTGTAGCTGACCATCAACGGAATTACAAAGCTCATTTCAATGTTGTCTACACAGGGTACGACAGTGTTCCTCAATGGCCTTGTTTAGCTCGGCAACCTTCTTTCTGAGTTTACGATTGAGGCGCTGGCCTTTCCAGCGATTCGGGATGGACATCTTAGCCTCGATTAGATGCGCCAGAGGGCTGTCCATTCTGTCGGTTGTTATCGTCTTAGTTGCGCGTTTTACGTCCGCGTTGAGTGAATGCATCCACTCTTCGATGTCCGTGATGGGGTCATCACTCGACTGCTGCACCTCTCTTTTGGAACGAAACTCGTCCCAGTCCGTCCACCGGAACTCGCTCATGTTCCGCCCTGCCTAACCCGGTGTTGGTACATTTAGCTCAAAGATCATGTGGTCGCTGCCAAGATATGCCATAGTGTTTCTCCACGTGACGTCTCCCGCATGTATGACAAACGCGGGGTCGGGCGTGGTATCTCAGCATGCCGACGTGCCCAGTCTTGTTGGGTTGGTTGTATCTGTGATTAAAGTGTAGCCTAGTTCGGTCGTGTCTTGCCAGAGCTGCCTGCCTTTGATGGTATCATATGCGTAGCCCCACGCCTTGCTGGGAGCGTTGAAGTCACCTCCTACAATTAGTGGGCTGTCCCTCGCCACAGCGACAGCCTTTTTAAGGAGTGCGAGAAAACGCTGCTTCAGGTTAGACGGACTACTATACACATTTAGTATGAATATACTGGCTTTCATATGCCGTTCTGGGAGCAGCTCAATCAGTACGTGTTCGATCTTGAATCCCTTGATTTTGTGAGTGATTACGGTGTATCGCTTTTGGACAAGAGTGATCGTTCCCCTCCCTTCGGTGAGAGCCACATGCTCTTGGTATCCCGAGATTTTCGCTGTCGTATTGAGTGTCTCCTGCAGTAAGATGACTGCTGGCTTGCGCTTCATCGTCCTAATGTGCTGTTGCAGAACTGCCTTCTTGTTAGCGAAACCCCTGCAGTTCCACTGCCATATAACGAGATTGTTATTGAGAGGGGCCATGATGGTTGCTTAGAGAACCGGGGCCCTGCCCACCATGCATGGGTCGTAGGAATTCAGCTTCATTGTATTGTTGTTGTTGTACCATCTGCGGTTGTTGCTGCTGGCTGGTAGCCATGAGGATGTTAACATTGTACTCGATGCTGGCAATCTTGCTCACAAGACTGGCCATGACCATTTGAAGATCTTTGATGTTCTCTTGCATCATCACCATCATGTCTTTGATCTCAGATCTAACTTGGCCCGCAATGCTGCCTCCTTCTGAGAGTTGCAGAGCACGCTTTTTAGCTGCGGGAGTGCCTGTTTCGTCCATCGAAGTAGTTGCAGACACCTTAGCAGGCATGACGTCAGAGGCTGCCCGTGCCTTTTTAAGTTCGTGTACTTCACTGGTCAGTTTTTGAATTAGGTCACGCATAACTGCGTTTTCCTTCTTTAACATTTCAATATCCCTGTTGTCCACTGCTTTATCATTATTACTGTTGCTAGTGCTGGTATTACTATGCTCTGGGTGGATACCCGATGCCCCTCGCGAGGTGGCCCCAGCCGCGTCTGCATAGCTCACCGTTTTGGTAGAGCCGGATCGTTGACGGGATGCGGACCTGGAACTGGACCGTGCCTTGCCCTGGGATCGGCTCCGGGATCGGCTCATGGACCTGCTGCGGGATCTCGATCTCGAACGGTGCTCCAGGGACGGGAAGTCTTTTACTGTGGGTAGACTCTGCTCAGCTTGCTTCTCCCACCTTCTTTTGCGAACCAGGTACGGAGTCTTGTATCGCGCCTTGCATGTCCTATCGGCAGTCAAATGCGCTGCGCCACAACCGGGCAGTGCGGAGTCCACAACCTGGGCAGATCCTGTTGTTTGGATTGGGGCACACGTCCATCCAGTGGCCTAGGTGGCCGCACTTGTAGCACACGTCGATATGTTTAAGGTACAACGAGCATCTCATCAGCGTGCGCCGTTCCTGACAAGACTTGGCACTTTTAGTCCGTCAAACGCTACTATCACAGCGGTTGTCGTTCTTATGCGTTTGACTGCTAGCGCCGTTGGATTTTTTTAGTTGACAATCTTGCGATCCAGCTCTTGGGGACCGTCTTCAATGGGAATGCCACGAATTACTCCCTAGGCAGTGTTTTCTGGGGCCGTCTCATACGCATTGACTTCGTAAATCATTTCTCAGATCCGTAGTTGCCGCATGCGAACATAGCGGTCCGCATTGGTGCATCTTCGAGTACTTACGACCACGATATACTGTCGTAGGTTCGGGCAGACTGTGTCTTCCTTGCTCTCCTCTGTTCAGGTCCCGGCAGCTGCGAAAATAGCGGTGGTGACCGTCGGGGCACCGATCTTGAGAATATCGAGGCCTCCCTGGGGCCTGATAACGATCTTGATTTCCTCTCGTGGAAGCGGTGGCATCCTGCTAGCTTTAATGACCCCAAGTTGAACTCGTGTCTTGGGAGTAGCTCCATGTCCGTTCGGGCGAGCGCCTTCCAGCACCGACCCATCCAACAAGACTACAGCGCTAGTCCTGTGTTTTTTCTTGTCCGCGTCTTCTTCGCGCTGTTTTTAACCATGCATCCAACAGAGCGTCGTCGCGCCGTTGAGATCCCGCCCTACGGGCGCCGGCAGTTCTCCAGCCCATTTCCTCGGTGATTTCTTCCGGCGCAATATCTTCGCCGGCAGCCTGGTATTCCATCGTTGATTGGCGTTTGCTTAGCGTCGACGTAGCCGGGAAACCGAACGCCACAGGCGCCGCGCGCCTGTGCTCCGGCGACCAGCTGACGTGAACGCTGTACGCGTCGAGTAGGCAAAGCTGATCGGCAGCGTGGTCGCAACACAAAAGTCCTCACAAAATGACCAGAGAAGGTGGCCCACCTCCAAAGTTGGTGTCCCTGGAACTTCACAGAACTGTTCATGTCAAAATTGCGTGGATCCTTGGTCGATTGCGCTGCGAAAGCATTGACAACGCTGAAGCATGTGCGCACACGTCTGTGCACCTCGGCGATAGCAGCGCCTCCCCCGAAAACCATCGCGTTGCTACTTGTTCTATCTGCTTTCCTTTATATGAAACAGTAATATGAACAGGCATTGGCTTGTGTATCGGTTTAAATATTATATACTTAGTTTTGCTAACATTTTATTGAAGTTTGTTTCAGTTCAGCCAGTCAGATAATAAATCTGAATAATCATTAATTTCTTTTTCAATCCGTTGTAGGGATGCATTTCAAAAGAAAAGGTTGGTGTCATCCGCATACATGACTATGTTCGGTGTAGGTGAAATTCTTGGGAGGTCATTAATGTATATGTTAAGTAATACTGGGCCAAATATGGATCCCTGCGGTACGCCAGTCCGTATTTCAAGATGTGGAGAGGTGACCTGATTGAGTGAAACATACTGATCACGATCCGCTAGGTAGCTTCGCATGAGATGTAACGTTGTACCGCGCATCCCATAGCTATGAAGTTTAGATAACAGTATCTCATGATTCACACTGTCAAATGCTTTACGCAGGTGCAGGAATAAACCGACCGCGTATAAATGATTTTCAATATTTTCTAGGAGTGCATCCTCACATGATTTATTTTTCCGAAACCCATACTGAGATGTACTAATTACAGCACACGTATTTAAAAATCCTTCCAGTCGTGAGTTTAAAACAGCCTCAAAAAGTTTTGAAAAGATCGGTAGTATTGAAATAGGTCGGAAATAGTTTACAGAGTAATCTGCGCCCCCTTTGTGAATTGGGGAGACTCGGGCTATTTTAAGTTTGCTTGGGAAAATTCCGCATTCGAACATTCTATTGATAATAATGGCTAGGACTGCAGATATGATATCCGACACGCATTTTATGGGAGATGCCAGTATACCGTCAATTGCACTTAAAACTACTGATTACCCTTTCATCTTCACCTGCAGTAGTAGGAAATAATAGAAAAGAATTTGGCACAAATTGTTTCGCTACAGTGAGTCTTACATCATCTGGATTTTCAAAGGAAATACTGTTACAGCATTCAACAAAGTGACTATTTAGGGCACTGACTGCTTCATCATCTGTAAAAGTACCATTTACCGAAGATATTCGTACGTCTTCACAAGTAGCATTCACTCCAAACAGCTTTGTATTTCGTATATATTCGTATATATTCGTACATATACGAGAAAAGACCTTTTCATATTATTTTTCCTTCGCTTTTCGTAGCTCTGAATTTACTTGGTTACGATAAGTCTTAAATTCGGCTAATTGATTAATATCCCGTGTTTTAATGAATATGTGGTACATTTGATTCTTTCTTTTAACCTTTGTGAGACGCGCAGCATTAACTCACGGTTTCCTAATTCTTTTGGGTCGTTTTATATCACTATGTTGCGGGAAGGCTTTATCGTAGGTAGCAATCAGTTAATCAAAGAATGAATTGTACGCTTTATTCGGGTCACTTTCAAGCAGTTCGGATTCCCAATTTATTTCACTAATAAGTGAGCGAAATAGGGCTAGCGTCGTTGTATCAATGAGCCGATAGGGAAAGGGGTTACGCTTGAATTGCTTGGAGTAGGGCAGAAAAGAAAAGATTGGAAGATGATGACTTATGTCAACGGACATGACACCGGCAGTCACAGTAGGAACATGTACATTGGTGATAGAAACGTCTAATAGGGTGGCACTAGAAGCGGTCACTCGTGTTGGCAGGGTTATAATATTCGAGCATGCGTAAGAGTACATCAACTGCTTATATATTCTCTACTTGTTGCATTTTCAGCCATCATATTGTGGCAACACACTGCGCACAAACCGGCGCAGCCTCCGCCTCGTCACTATCTAGCCCGGCGTGACATGGCTGCATGCTACACCACGCCTCCGATAAGGGACAGCGCCACCGCAGCGTCACCGGAGGCTTACGTCAACGAAGGTGGCTATAAAACCAAGCTGCCAAGCTCGGAAGCTCGCTTCCTTCGCTACCCGACTGAGCGCAGCGTCGGCATGCTCACCCCGCTGCTGCTACTTCGCTAATAAACAGTCGTTACGTTGTATGTTGAGATGCGTCCTTCTATCGACACGGCATCCCACATCTGGTGACCCGGAAACCGAACTAACCGCACCACCATGGCCGACCTGGAAGCGCTTGCCGCTCTTCGCCAACAAGTACAAGAACTTCAACAGCAACTGCAGACCGAGCAACAGCAGCATTCTGGCAACGTCTCCGCAACCCTGCCCGTACCTGCCGACTCCGCTGAGGACGTCAGAGCCCCTGCAGACGGCATCCCGGACGCTGCTCCACACGACACCTGGCGTGTCGATGTCAAACTTCCGCCGTTTTGGGCGGACTCGCCGGAGGTCTGGTTCGCCCAGGTGGAGGCCCAGTTCTCCCTGGCGCGCATCACGCAAGACCGGACCCGCTACGATTACGTCGTCGCCCACCTGGACGCACGTTATGCCAACGAGGTCCAGGATATCCTTTCCAACCCACCAACGGCCAACCACTATGAACACCTGAAGACTGCACTCATCCGCCACCTGTCGCTCTCGGAAGAACAGAAGGTGCGACAACTTCAGTCCGCAGAGCTTGCTGAGCGCAAACCTTCGCAGCTCCTGCGCCACATGCGTGCGCTCGCGGGGACTACGCAAGCCCAGGATCCCTTCCTGCGAGCGCTTTGGCTCCAACGACTCCCGCCGCGCGTCCAGGCAATTCTGCAGGCTCAGGTTAAGCTACCCCTCGATGAACTTGCGGAGATTGCCGATCGCGTCAACGAGGTCTCCTTGCCGCAGTTGTCGCCCACCATCCAGGCCGTCGCCGCACCGCTGAACACCGCGGAGCTTGCACGCCGTATCGACGACATCGATCGACAGCTCACCTCCATTCAACAACGCTTGGGTGAACGTCTTCCGATGCACCAGCGCCCCCACTCGCAAAGCCGCGACCTTAACACCACTTCGTCGCGGCAACCAAATAACAACGGCCTGTGTTACTATCCACCGACGCTTTGGGGACAGAGCCCGGCAATGTCGACCACCGTGTTCCGCTGGACGTGCGGAAAACTCCAACGGCAGCTCGTAGAGACGACCGCAAGCTGCCAACCCGGAGGCTGTCGAATCTTCGTCACCGACTAAATCACGAAGCAGCGGTTCCTTGTCGACAGCAGTTCCGACATTTGCTGCTACCCGCGACCCCATCTTCAAGGTCCTTGTCCGCCTACGTCTTTCGAGCTCAGTGCGGCAAACCGCTCCACAATCAAGACGTACGGCTCGCTCCGCTTGCACAACCAGCTCAGAAACTTACCCCGTGACCTTCGCTGGAATTTTGTCATCGCCACGTCGCCGAGCCAATCATCGGCTCAGACTTTCTGGCACACTACAACCTCCTTCCGGACTGCCGCAACGACCTCCTCATCGACGCGACAACGGGACATTCCACACCAGGCCAGCGAACGACCGCCCAAGCCAAGCGTCAAGGTACTCAGTGTTGACACCCATTCGCCGTACCCCGCCATCCTCGCCGAATTTCCCGGATTGACGCGCCCCAGCGAACTGCCATACAAAGTGCAGCACACTACCGTGCACTACATCCGGACCACTTCAGGCCCCCCGGTTTTCTGCCGCGCTCGTCGCCTTGCCCGGACCGCATGCGCATAGTCAAAGCAGAGTTCAAAGCCATGCTCCGCGAAGGAATCGCCCGCCGCTCTGACAGTCCATGGGCTTCGCCACTCCACCTGGTTCCGAAGAAGACCGAAGGCTGGCGGCCCTGTGGGGACTACCGTGCCCTGAACGCGCGCACCAACCCGGACAGGTACCCCGTCCACCACATACAGGAGCTCGTTCTCGCAAACGCTGTTCGGCGTGCAGCTTACGAACGGCAGGGCGGCCAAACACGTCGACGATGGCGGTCTTGACCACGTCGGGAAACCGGATGCATGGTTGTTGTACCACATGCCTGCCACACCCGCGAGGTAGAAAACCAAGTTGCTCAGCTTGCCGGCTTCGTCCCATTTATTGGGGAGACTCACCCGTTCGTAAATCGTGAGCCAGTCCTCCACGTCGGTGCCATCCGCGCCGGTGAACACAGGAGGGTCGCGGATACGGGGGACACCGGGACAAGCGGTCGGGGCAGGTGGCGGCGTTTGCTGAGCGGCATCTTGCGGCATGGTAGATGGCACGGTACGGGATCGAAGCTCCAGGGGCATCGGATGTAGACCGAAGTTGTGGGGACGGTACAGCACTCTCCACCACTTTGTGAAGGCGTTTATTGACGGCGGGATCGACGGCGACGATGCGCAGCGACGACAGTAACGACAGAGCGCAGACTCGCAGACTCTCACGAGCAAGAGCACGAGGGGCGTGCTCTCCGAGAAGAGGCGAAGAGGGCGACCCACTAGAAGGCGCTCAAGAGGACGGCCCATTACAGCGTTCTAATGCTTCTGTACAGTCTTAATGTACATGATAAAGAAATTATTTTTACGAAAAACGCAAAGCACACCTTGAGCAAGATGTTTGGTTTTGGGACGCCAAATGGGGCCATGAGGCGATGCGAAGCCGGAGCACTTGCACGATCGCGTTCCGTTGTCTTTCGTTGGGCATGCTACCGACCTCGCGTCGTGGAACGCGAAGAGAAACGCTACGCGCGTTGTGTCTTTCCTCAAACCTTGCCGTTAATTCTAACAGGGCGAGCGGGGAACGCGGTCGCTCTTGGCGCGCTTTCTCTGTCGCTCGGGAGCGGACACTTTCCTTCCATTTCACTGATCACAAAGCGGTGATAATGAAGGGACCACGTAAATCAACAGTGCAATAAAAGTTTGATGTTCAATATATACACTATGTTTCACACTCTTTGTATGATGTACTGGGCGAATTTCACGAAAGAGTTTCACGGTTTACCGATGATTTCCTCCGGAGCTTCGCCCCACTCATCATCATTCACCCCGTGGATATGCTGTGATTTTTGCGTTCCGCAAGGTCGTCTGTAAAGTACTGAAATTGTTACTGTTTTAGGACGAATAGTGAGGCATTCAATGTTTAGATTATTCAGAGAGAAATCCGAAATTATCTCCGAGTTCAGGTCATTTCGTACATAGGCAGCCAAGCCGCCACCCCAAGCAGAGTTGCGGTTTAGTCCATGATACTTGTAGTTATCAAGCAGGAACGGGTAATCCTTATCAGAAAGCCACGTTTCAGTAAAAAGAAGTACATCGAGATCGGTTTCGATCTGTTGAAGCAACTTTTCAACTTTATCTTGCTTATTCTTCAAACTTTAGCCGTTTAAATGAAAGACTGAGATATGTTTTTAAAGCCCGGCAGATGCATTTCTAAAGGAAACGCAATCGTGATAGAGAAATTTATCGATTGAAGCCATGTCTATACTGAAAAAAGTTAAAAAAGAAAGGCTTTGAGTGAATAAGATTAGGTAACTATCTTGCTGATGTCATCAATGCTATAAATATGGAGAACAGGAGATCTTTCATGACGTCTGGCCATTACTTTCCTTCCAGCGGTACACACGTATTTCCAACCAACCTCATTCTTCTTTTGTTTCGCAGCGCTCAGTAACTGTTTGCCTTGCCTTGTCAAGTGCTCATTGATGAACACTGGACGATTTTCATAAAAACCAAGCATTCTGGTATCAATTGTTTCCTTTCTCGCTTTAGCAGGGAAATCGTTCCTCTTGATGCGGTGCACAAATCAAACAATTATGTTATGTTCATTATGCTTAGCTGTCGGCACTTTGTGGCACACATCAATGCCAGACTCTTGTACTTCTTCTGCAACTAGTTCGCCAATATTTTTTTTTAATGATAGCTATTGGCTCTTCATCAACAGGAACACCCTTGATTTCTACGTTATTGGAGCGTTGGTACGTTTCAAGCTCATCAAGTTTTCACGCCAGCTTAGCATTTTGCACTTTAAGTTCCTTGTTTTCTGTTACAATGGCGTGGATCACTTCTCCCAAGGCTCCAAGGTTTTTAATTTCCTTTTTGAGCTCTTTCAGTTTTACTGGATTTTCTTTTATCTCTTTCAGTTCATCAATTATCTCAGCACGCAATTCGTCCACAGCCTTTTTTGACATAGCGATATTCCACTAGCGTAAAAACAGAGATGGTACAAATGCAGTTTGGTGCAGTCCGGCAGCAGTGCATGGAGTGTAAGGAAATCGAACGTGTAGTGCTTACCTGCAAACGCAGGTAGCGTTAGTTGTGTGTTCAAGATGCACTGCTGCCGAACTGCAAAGCCGGTCGTCGATCCGCCGCCTTTTAAAGCCAGCCATGTTGTCCTCCTCCCCTCTTGTGGTAGAGAAGGTGCACAGAAATCACGTGAGTGTTCAACAAAAGCGTTGCAAGGCCGAAACTAAGTGGTTCCGCATTCTGGCAGCTGTCACCATGTCCTGTCTCACGTGCGTGACAAATCCAGCGATGAAACGATCGTCAGCTGCAAAAGCAGATAGCGTTAGTTGTGTGTTCAAGGTGCACTGCTGCCGAACTGCAAACCCAGTCGTTGATCCGTCGCCTTTTATAGCCAGCCGTGTTGTCCTCCCCTCTTGTGGTAGAGATGGTACACAAGAATCACGTGAGTGTTCAACAAAAGCGTTGCAAGGCCGAAACTAAGTGGTTCCGCATTCTGGCAGCTGTCACCATGTCCTGTCTCACGTGCGTGACAAATCCAGCGATGAAACGATCGTCAGCTGCAAAAGCAGATAGCGTTAGTTGTGTGTTCAAGATGCACTGCTGCCGAACTGCAAACCCGGTCGTTGATCCGTCGCCTTTTATAGCCAGCCGTGTTGTCCTCCTCCCCTCTTGTGGTAGAGATGGTACACAAGAATCACGTGAGTGTTCAACAAAAGCGTTGCAAGGCCGAAACTAAGTGGTTCCGCAGTCTGCCAGCTGTCACCATGTCCTGTCCCACGTGCGGGACAAATCCAACGATGAAACGATCGTCAGCTGCAAAAGCAGATAGCGTTAGTTTGTGTGCTCAAGATGCATTGTTGCCGAACTGCCAAGTCCACACAGAACCGCACAGAACAGTCCTTCTTCCCAACAAGAACAACAGGAGACGCTCATGTGCTGTCCGAGGGCCGAATTACATCACGTGGAAGCATATCGTCCACTTACTCATTAATTACCCGACGTTCTGCGAGAAACACGAGATATGGACGTTGCCGCAGTGGTTGTTGGGCGCCAGTGTCGATGCGATGCGTAACAGCGGACGTGCGGCCGAGGGAAGTTTGCCCGACATCGAAAGAATGACGAAATTCATCCAACAAGCACAGAAGCTGGGAACGCTGTACGGACGTAATGTTGTCAGCAACGGAGAGACCAAGTACCAGTGGCGTACCAACTCGATTGCGAGTAGGGGGGCTGGCGTCGCACTCTGCCCACAGCACACACACATATATATATATATATATATATATATATATATATATATATATATATATATATATATATATATATATATATATATATATATATATATATATATTGTAGAGAAGCCTTGGGACATGGTAATGGGTTACCCTCTCCAGCGCCTTCTAGTGGGTCGTCCTCTTTGGTTGCTTGAAAAAGAACGCCGCTCGCGCAGAGAGTTCGTGCCTTGCCGTGACTGTCGCCATTACTCATTGTCGTTGAGTGCTGTCTATTAAACACCTTAACAATTTGGTGGAGGTGCGGGGTAACCCATACTTTCGACGCTTCATACGAAACTTTGCCACCATCATATCGCCGCTGACGAAGCTCCTTGGAAGTA
This sequence comes from Rhipicephalus sanguineus, assembly GCF_013339695.2. Lineage (NCBI taxonomy): Eukaryota > Metazoa > Arthropoda > Arachnida > Ixodida > Ixodidae > Rhipicephalus > Rhipicephalus sanguineus. Next base: position 149,200,637 of record NC_051184.2, on the reverse strand, counting down.
ACGGACCCCTAAATTCGTGGTCGTCCGAGTGTGACGACGCATTCGCAAAGCTCCGTCGCTTGTTGACCTCTCCTCCCATACTACGCCACTACGACCCTACGGCCCCAACGGAGGTACACACGGACGCCAGCGGCGTAGGCCTCGGCGCTGTCCTTGCGCAACGCAAACCAGGGTTCCCCGAATATGTCGTGGCATACGCAAGCCGTACGCTTACCAGAGCCGAGACCAATTACTCAGTCACGGAAAAAGAGTGCCTGGCGATCATATGGGCCCTTACAAAGTTTCGACCTTATTTGTATGGTCGCCCATTTGATGTCATCACCGACCATCATGCACTATGCTGGCTGTCGTCATTGAAGGATCCCTCAGGCCGTCTCGCCCGCTGGGCACTTCGCCTGCAGGACTACGACATCCGCGTGCTGTACCGCAACGGACGCCAGCATGCTGACGCCGACGCCCTCTCGCGCTCTCCCTTGCCTGACGACAATGCCCCCTGCTCAGTATCTCACATAACTGTTGCTTCAATCAGCGTTCACACCATCGCTACCGAACAGCGCAAGGATAAATGGATCGCCTCGCTGATCGACTTGCTCACTGATCCGACGGCAACACCATCCACTCGCGCGTTGCGTCGTCAAGCCCACCATTTCGCCGTTCGTGACGACCTCCTGCACCGACGCAATTACAACGCCGACGGCCGCCAGTGGCTACTAGTGATACCCCGCAGTCTACGTTCTGATATATGCGAGGCCTTCCACTCTGACCCGCAATGCGCGCACTCTGGGGTATCCAAAACTTACCACCGCATCCGACAACGATACTTCTGGCGTGGGATGTACCGCTACGTGCAGAAGTTCGTTCGCTCCTGCCTCGATTGCCAACGCCGAAAACCTGCAACGCACGTGTCGCCAGCAGGTCTACAACCATTACCTTGCCCTAACCGTCCGTTCGGGCGCGTGGGCATCGATTTGTATGGACCACTTCCTCTGACTTCGGCTGGTAACCGCTGGGCCATCGTCGCTGTTGACCATCTAACGCGCTACGCCGAAACCGCCCCCCTCCCAGCGGCTACAGCGCGCGATGTTGCCTCCTTCCTACTACACCGATTCATACTGCGTCACGGTCCACCCCAAGAGCTTCTCAGCGATCGAGGCCGTGTCTTCTTATCGGAAGTCGTGGAAGCCATTCTGAAAGAGTGCCATGCTGTTCACCGCAAAACTGCTGCTTACCACCCGCAGACGAATGGCCTAACCGAACGCTTTAACCGCACGCTCGGCGACATGCTGTCAATGTACAGTATGGTCCACTCTTAGAGGGAACACGCGAGCGCGTGGCCGGCTGTCCGCGGAGCGCTAATTGCTGGCGAGATTTGTAAATGCAGCGCACGCGTATAGATTCATTACGGCGTTCGGGTGCGCGCCGCTCTTACAAGTGTATGCGCATGCGCCGCATTTACAAATCTCGCCGCTAGTCAGCGCCGCGCGGGCTGTCAGCCACGCGCTCGCGTGTTCCCTGTAAGAGTGGACCGTACTGTACGTCGCCGCCGATCACACCAATTGGGATGCCATTCTGCCCTTCGTCACCTACGCCTATAACACCGCCCCTCAGAGCACTACTGGTTTTTCACCGTTCTTCTTACTGTACGGAAGGCACCCGTCGCACACCATCGACACGATACTTCCATACAAGCCGGATTCATATGAGTGTGCGCCTATTTCTGACACAGCCAGGCTCGCTGAAGAGTGTCGCGAGCTTGCCAAGACATTTACGACGCAGGAACAAGAGCTGCAGAAAAGGATTCGCGATGGCACCACCACTTCTGAACCCACGTTCCTCCCTGGAGCGCTCGTATGGCTCTCGGTCCCTACCACTGCAAGTGGCCTTTCTTCAAAACTGCTGCCGAAATACGAAGGCCCATACCGGATCGTCGAGCGCACATCCCCGGTCAACTACTTGATCGAACCCACCGAACCAGCTTCGGACATGCGCCGTCGAGGGCGCGACATTGTCAACGTGGAGCGCCTCAAGGCCTACTATGACCCACTCATAGTGACGAGCTGTTAGGTCGCCGGACGGCTCCCTTTTCGTACCCGGGGTAATTGTAGAGAAGCCTTGGGACATGGTAATGGGTTACCCTCTCCAGCGCCTTCTAGTGGGTCGTCCTCTTTGGTTGCTTGAAAAAGAACGCCGCTCGCGCAGAGAGTTCGTGCCTTGCCGTGACTGTCGCCATTACTCATTGTCGTTGAGTGCTGTCTATTAAACACCTTAACAATATATATATATATATATATATATATATATATATATATATATATATATATATATATATATATATTCGAGAGGTACTGGGATCGATACCCCGCACCTCCACCACTTGTTACGGGGGTTTACTGAGGATGCTACGAGAGCGACGATCGTAGCAGCAGCGCGCAGGGCGTAGCCAGAGAGCTCATTGTCGTTGTGTGCCAGCCGATGGCGATGGGCCTTCATGCTTGCCGATCTTCTTCCTGCTTAGTTTCTACAGCGCGACTGGACGCGGACGGAGAAGGAACACGCAAACACACACACAGCGCTGTTTGCGTGTTCCTTCTCCGTCCGCGTCCAGTCGCGCTGTAGAAACTAAGCATGAACAACCAACTAGCCCGCCAACGCACTTTGATCTTCTTCCTCACATATATATATATATATATATATATATATATATATATATATATTGTCACGTGGTCGTGACGTCGACGAAGGCAGCAGTGAACACGTCCGAGATGAAACTTTTTATTTGGCCGTACTTGTGGCCGAGAAACTAAAAGTCAAACTACAGCAATACACTGATAGCGGCGGACAGACCGTCGACCGTCGATCAACTGACAAGCGGTCACGCGCGTCGGCTTTTATACAGGCGCTAACGAACTTTCCAGCAATATCGCTGGTGGCGGCGTAATCTCTAGACAAAGCTGGAACATTCGCGTGCGGGGCGCAATCTTAACAAACCGATCTACTACATTCGCGACGCTTCTAGAACACTACTTCGCGGACAGCGTCGAGCGTTGATAACCGTCCCTGCCGGTAAAACCCGAATACATGAAAACAAGACAAGAAGTGGGCGTGGCATTGCCCCCCTCTGAAAAAGCATCGTCCCGATGCTTGTGAAAGAACATAGAAGAAAGGAAAAAAAACAAGTGCATACACAAATAAATTACAATAACAAAGGAAAAAAAATAGAGTCCCCAGGCTCGCTAACGCGCAAAAAACGGCTTAAGGCGCACGACATGGACGACTTCAGGTCGCGCACGGCGCCGCTGAGAGTTCGTAATGCCGTCAGGGACAACCTCATAATCGAATGCGCCGAGGCGTCGAAGTACCCTGTAGGGTCCGAAGTGTCGTCGAAGAAGCTTCTCACTAAGTCCTCGTCGGCGTATTGGCGTCCATACCCATACACGGTCACCGGGTTGGTATTCCATGTGGCGTCGTCGAAGGTTGTAGCGGCGGCTGTCGGTTATCTGCTGATCCTTGATCCGTAGGCGGGCGAGCTGTCGCGCTTCTTCGGCGCGCTGTAGGTAGGTGGTCACGTCGATGTTTTCCTCATCGGTCACGTTTGGTAGCATGGCGTGGAGCGTCGTTGCCGGGCTCCGTCCGTAGACCAACTTGTATGGCGTCATCTGCGTCGTTTCCTGTACGGCCGTGTTGTACGCGAAGGTCACGTACTGAAGGATGGCGTCCCACGTCTTGTGTTCGACGTCGACGTACATGGCCAGCATGTCGGCGATGGTCTTATTTAGACGCTCGGTGAGGCCGTTGGTCTGTGGGTGGTACGCGGTCGTGCGGCGGTGGCTTGTGTGGCTGTATTCCAAGATCGCCTGAGTCAGGTCAGCCGTGAACGCCGTACTTCTGTCGGTGATGAGAACCTCTGAGGTGCCGTGTCCCAGAGGTTATTATATATATATATATATATATATATATATATATATATATATATATATATATATATATATATATATATATATATATTATAAAGACGTTTATTAGCGGGCACTCGGCGACGATAAACGACTGCGACAGTCAAGGCGGGGTGCCGACTCTGAGCGCGAGGAGCGTGCTGTCTCAGAAGAGCGGAAGAGGACGACCCACTAGTAAGCGCTCGAGAGGGCGACCCATTAGAGGCTTCCAACGCTTCGCTACAATTACCCCGGGTACGAAAAGGGAGCCGCCTGGCGACCTAACTGCTTGTCACTATGAGCGGGTCATGGTAGGGTTTCAGGCGCTCCACGTTGACAATGTCGCGCCCTCGACGGCGCATGTCCGAAGATGGTTCAAGGGGTTCGATCACGTAGTTGACCGGGGACGTGCGTTCGACGACACGGTAGGGGCCGTCGTATTTCGGCAGTAGTTTTGAAGAGAGGCCAGGTGCAGTGGTAGGGACCGAGAGCCATACGAGTGCTCCAGGGAGGAACGTGGGCGCAGAAGTGGTGGTGTCACCGCGAATGCTCTTCTGCCGCTCTTGGTCATTCGTAGTAAATGTCTTGGCAAGCTCCCGACACTCCTCAGCGAGTCTTGCTGTGGCAGAAATAGGCGCACACTCAGACGGGTCCGGCTTGTAGGGAAGGATTGTGTCGATCGTGTGCGACGGGTGCCTGCCGTACAATAAGAAAAAGGGCGAGAAACCAGTAGTGCTCTGCGGGGCGGTATTATAGGCGTAGGTGACAAAAGGCAGAATGGCATCCCAATTTGTGTGATCGGCGGCGACGTACATCGAGAGCATGTCGCCGAGCGTGCGGTTAAAGCGTTCGGTGAGGCCATTCGTCTGCGGGTGGTAAGCAGTAGTTTTCCGGTGAACAACGTTGCACTCTTTGAGAATGGCTTCGACGACTTCGGACAAGAAGACACGACCTCGATCGCTGAGCAGCTCCTGGGGTGGACCGTGGCGCAGCATGAATCGGTGCAGCAGGAAGGAGGCAACATCGCGCGCTGTTGCCGCTGGGAGGGCGGCAGTTTCGGCGTATCGCGTAAGGTGGTCAACAGCGACGATGGCCCAGCGGTTACCAGCCGACGTTAGAGGAAGTGGTCCATACAAATCGATGCCAACGCGCCCAAACGGCCGGTCAGGGCAAGGTAGAGGTTGCAGACCTGCCGGCGACAGGTTCGTTGAAGTTTTGCGGCGCTGACAATCGATGCAGGAGCGAACGAACTTCTGCACGTAGCGGTACATCCCTCGCCAAAAGTACCGTTGGCGAATGCGGTGGTAGGTTTTCGATACCCCAGAGTGTGCACACTGCGGGTCAGAGTGGAACGACTCGCATATGTCAGAACGCAGACATAATCTTGAGAGAATAACTTGTAATGTCAAGAAGGCTAAATACTTACTTTAGAATTGTTTTTTTCAGCCCAAAACACATAAGAACGAGATTCCGTTTCGAGCAATCGTTTCAGAGCAAGGCACCTGGCAAGTCGCTGTATCTAGTTATTTGCAGAACTGCTTAACCTCTTTGAGTTTTTCAGACCCTTTTCGTATGCGTAATTCTCAGGCGCTAGTTCAGTTCCTCTCAGAGGAGAACCCCGGCTGTTGTAAGGCCTTTAGTATGGATATTGAAGACCTGTATTATTCTTTGCCGCATGAGGACTTGTTAAAATGTGTTAATGAATGTATTAACGAACAAGAGCACCAGACGGTTTTCACCGAAAAATGTGGTGTTTCTACAGGGGCATTTCTAGAAATCCTATCCATGTATTTAAAGTCGACGCTGGTGGGTTGGAAGGAAGGCGTTTATGTGCAGAAATCAGGGATATGTATTGGTTCTAAAGTTGCTCCGGTTCTTAGTGATTTATACCTTAGGAAGATTGACAATCTTTTGGAAGGCGCCTTAGGTAATTCGGTTATTAAGGTTCTTCGTTATGTGGACGATTACTTGATTTTTTGTAGTGGTGAGGACTTTGAAAAGGTGGTCACTTCAGTCAGCGAAAATTTTGAATTAAATGGAAGAGGGCTGAGCTTTACTAATGAGGTGCCTCAGAATAATGGAATACAATTTCTAGACATTTCCTTAACGTTCCAGAAGAACCACGTGTGCTGGCAGTATTCTCCTAGATCTTCGAAACCACTTTTAAATTTTTCGTCGAAGCACTCGAAGGTTGTAAAAAGCGGCATCGCCATGTCTTGCCTTAAGTCAGCCCTCACCAAGTCGCGTGAGCACAAAATGAGTGATAGCTTTAACGCACAGGTTACTGTGATAATATGTGGTGCGCGGATACAAAACAAAACCGAAAATTGAATATGTAGTGTGCCGTGCGGTGGCCAAATGGATGTGATTTGTGCGTGTATGTGCCGTGCGGTGCCGACGAGGAAGACAACGGCAGCTCGTGAGGCGCTGCCTCGAGGGTGCGTGACCCGTGGCTTCGAGAGTGCGCGAGGTTGGTCGTTCGAGGCAGGACTACCTCGTTGGGCGTCTGGCCCATAGGTACGACCCCGGCCACGTCGCGACACTCCCACCAAAGCTCAGCCTCCGCTAGACGACCGGTCTAGGAGAGCTGACGCCGGATGCCTGAACCTGCCCGTGCCCCGCTGGTCTTGGAGAGCTGACGCCGGGTTTGAACCTGCCGTTGCCCCGCTGTTCCAGGAGGGCTGGCGTGGGCTTCCCAGGCGTACTGTTCGTGCTCAAGGGCACAACTCGCTGCCGCCGGAACCCGTGTGTCGTCGGCTCCGTCGCAGAACCGCTGGAGTTCGACGCGGCGACCCTGCGTCTTCCGACTTCGTCACGGCAGGTGAAGGCGCCGCAACCACGTCTTCGCCACTGAAAGGTGCCGACGGGGAAGCAACGACGGCCCAGGCGACTACCCCGACGACCGAACTGTAGGCCGGACGTTCTATTTATTCATTGAGTTTAGTCCGCGTGCTTTTTGTTAGCAATGTCTTAATGTATGTTTTTTGTCCATGCGTGAAGGGTGCAATATAAGTGGGACGTGTGTTTGTGCACTGGCGTGCTGTCTGGTTCTTTCTGGAGCGGTCCTGCCCCAAATAACATCACAAACTGGCGAGCCTGCCAGGATCCGCTCGTTAAACCAGTGAAAGAAGACAGTTTCGCTCGAGACAGACACACGTTCAAACTTCACCATGGACTTGGAAAAACTCGCCGCTATAGGGGTCCAACTAGGGTTCTCGGGTGCAGAGCTTAACAAGTGGATTGAGGCCCAACAGGCTAAACTAAGGGATGAGAGAGCTGCAGAACGAGAGGCAGCCAAAGAAGCTGACGAAAGGCAACGCGAAATTCTGCAGCTAAAGCTCAAGCTTCAGGAAGGAGCTCAGAATATGCCCGTAGCAGCGAATGACGCTTTGACTGCGCCCAGCAACTCCTCGCCTCTCAATCCGCAGAAGTTACTGCCTTTATTTGACGAGAAACGCGATGATTTGCACGCCTATCTGCAGCGATTCGAGCGCGTAGCCACAGGGCAGGACCGCTCCAGAAAGAACCAGACAGCACGCCAGTGCACAAACACACGTCCCACTTATATTGCACCCTTCACGCATGGACAAAAAACATACATTAAGACATTGCTAACAAAAAGCACGCGGACTAAACTCAATGAATAAATAGAACGTCCGGCCTACAGTTCGGTCGTCGGGGTAGTCGCCTGGGCCGTCGTTGCTTCCCCGTCGGCACCTTTCAGTGGCGAAGACGTGGTTGCGGCGCCTTCACCTGCCGTGACGAAGTCGGAAGACGCAGGGTCGCCGCGTCGAACTCCAGCGGTTCTGCGACGGAGCCGACGACACACGGGTTCCGGCGGCAGCGAGTTGTGCCCTTGAGCACGAACAGTACGCCTGGGAAGCCCACGCCAGCCCTCCTGGAACAGCGGGGCAACGGCAGGTTCAAACCCGGCGTCAGCTCTCCAAGACCAGCGGGGCACGGGCAGGTTCAGGCATCCGGCGTCAGCTCTCCTAGACCGGTCGTCTAGCGGAGGCTGAGCTTTGGTGGGAGTGTCGCGACGTGGCCGGGGTCGTACCTATGGGCCAGACGCCCAACGAGGTAGTCCTGCCTCGAACGACCAACCTCGCGCACTCTCGAAGCCACGGGTCACGCACCCTCGAGGCAGCGCCTCACGAGCTGCCGTTGTCTTCCTCGTCGGCACCGCACGGCACATACACGCACAAATCACATCCATTTGGCCACCGCACGGCACACTACATATTCAATTTTCGGTTTTGTTTTGTATCCGCGCACCACATATTATCACAGTTACACGTCTTTTAGATGTAGGGTATCCTCGTGATGCAGTGGCCACGGTCGCTGAACGTTTAAAGAAGTCTGTTGTGTTAAGCCCGAGCATGGTTGCAGAAAGCGATAGGAAGAAACGTGTCGTAGGTATGCCATACATTCATCGCGTATCTCACAGGCTAAAGAAAGTAGGAACTAGATACGGCGTTAATGTTGTTTTCACGGCTGCCAATAAGCTAGGTAAGAATTGTGCCGCTGTGCAGAGGAAGAATGAGGGAGTAAAAGACAAGAAGTGGACCGATATGTGTTTAGTAAAACACACCAACAAATTCACTGATTGCCGTACGGGTGTGGTGTATACACCAGAGCACGCCTGTCTCGCACCCAGGCTTCTGGCGAGCCGAGCGGATACTCTCGCACCCAGACGCCGGGCTGACCGTGGCTGCGAAGGCGCGCGCGGGCTGCACCAAGTAAACAGGGCAAGCTGCAGTTCTGAGGCTTTAAAGTGCGAAAAAGTACCCGTTCACGCCGTTTCAGCGTATAAGAGCTCGTCTGAGCACTACTGCGTCATCTTTGGATGCCAAAACAAGCAGCGCAACAAGATGATAATAGCGTTGTCTGCGACGATTACGACGCGCCACGGAAATAGTGCCGGTGCGGTGTTTTCAGCTTCGCCGCGAGTGGATAACCGTGATTCAAGCAAAAAAAACTAGGAGCCGAGTGAAAATGCGCGAGTAAGTACACTAACAGCGTGTATTCTGCAGTGTGATGCCCACCTATTTTATTTTGCAAACCTAATTTGCGTGACACGCAGCTGGGTTGAACGCATGCGCGAGCTTTGTGTGAGCGTGCACTTCATACCTTTGAGCGTTTCCTTTGACGAAAATCTAGTGCGAGGTAGTGCTTTCAAGCACAAGCAATCAACATGATTTGCCACTTTCAACGTAGTATTAAGCTTTAGTGCTTTTGATGGCATTCACGCCTTCGAGATTTCGTCTTCAAAAGGTAATAAATGGCACGGTGCTCCTCAACAGCTGGCCATAATTTCGTGCTTTCATTTCAGTGTTTGATGTCCCCAAATTTATTTGGACACGAGGCATCCAGCTTCACATAATACATATATTGGCACGTAAGTAAACAGTACTCGCGCCAGTGTCATTTACGTCGCAGGCGTAGCTAACCGGCTTAACCAAGAGTAGCACAGTTTCGCTTGTAAAGCACCATCGTTACAAGAATAAAATAGCGCAGGTAGCTTCCAATAGGGATCGCTGAACGATACTTCAGGTTATACTCTCTGATAGCACGCTTTTGTGAGCAAGACGCATTATTGTAAGAGCGCCCGTGAAACAAAAATTACGTTCCGCGAAACTACCCGTAAAGCGTACTCTGATTATTACGCGATGCATGCTGAAATGATGAGCTTTCACAAAAATTTGTGCACAACTTGTAATATGGGGCAACAAAACATCGTTTCACTCTTTCGCGAGCTGCACTGCAATTACGATTCACGCGTACTACAGCGAGAATGTTTTTTTTTTTTTTACAAATGTAACAGCGTACGTATCTGTCGAGGTTGCTTCCGCAGCCCGCTCAGCACGTACTGTATACATTGTGGACTAGCATGAGGAAGATGTTCTCGATGTTCCAATAAAATCAGCGAAAATGTCCAGGCTAGAAAAGACGCGAAACACGCTCTTCAACGGGCTGAGCTTCGGAAGTTTTACGTTTGCTCTGTTTAGCGTCTGCTGGCGTGGCAACCCGCGCATGTTGTTTCGTCGCGTCTGCGATAGATGGCGCGACGCGCGATGCAAATATGGCGATGCGCATGGAATTCGCCGTGTTCTGGTCTATAAGATCCCTTTCAGCAGCGGCCGCTTCTACGTAGGACAGACGGGCCGATGCATCAACCAGAGATTGCTGGAACATAAGAGATCGCTAACAGGAGGCTCACCTTCTAATCTATCTTTACATTGTCGAGATTGTAAGTGCACGCCAAAATTTGATGAATGCACAGTGTTGTACCGGCATAGAAATGAAGAAACGCGCCTGATGATTGAAGCATGGCATATCGAGAATAGTGGTAGCGCATGCGTGAGCCAACCGTCGATTAACTTGCATAAAGATGAAATCAAATGCCTTAACAGTTATCTTTCACGTAGACCGCCACGCGTGCCGGATTGATAGGTTCGCATGTTGCATGGGCATGCGCAGATAAGTTTTCGTGCCTTCTTTCTTTTCAGCCGTTGTGCGCCTCTTCAGTTGTTAGTCGGCGTTTGTGGTGTCCTGACTTCTTTCTTGTGTCTGTGTTTGCACGCCCTGTCTTCTTAGAATGAGTGGCGATGCTTATCGTTTTCAAAGAAACTGAATTTCCTGAAAAAGGAGAGCGTTTGATCTGGCTATAAAGCGTTTACTGGTCCCCAACCATATTTGCGTCGCGGATTACCTAAATTTCAGGCCAGGAAGAACAAAATAAAATCATGACAGGTTGCTGTAATGTTATGGAGCCCCTACTGAGCGATAGCCTCCTCTGCAATGCTCGAGCGCAAGACGCACAAGCGTGGAATAGGCAGTCGGCACCACAGGTAGCCTACAGTGCGTGATCATGACAAACGGAGGACAGTCGTCACAGCAGAATGGTAGGACAAACTTTATTACAAAATTACGTTGTTGCTTCGTGCAAGTAAAACTTTGCCTGACTTGTTAGTTTCCTACAGCCGGCAATACCACTGCCAAAGGTGGGGGGGGGGGGGGGCTCCTCCCCCCCCCCCAATATTTCTCAGTGGGGGGCTATCTCTCCCCTCCCTTGCCCTCCCAGTAGATAGGCCTATGGTTGCGGGTGCCACTCAGGCATCACCTCCGCAATTTCCTGCTCAATCGCTCGGCGGAGGGGAGGAAGATGTCATGATTTAAGTAGCGCACTGACGGACGAGGACAGAGAAAAAGAAGGTGCACAACACGGGCGCTAACTCGCAACTGATTTTATTCGGAAGAACATGCAAATATAAAGGTCAAGAACAACACAAAAGGAACAAAGACATATGCACTTTGTAATCATCTGCAGGTTCCGCTTAGGTATTGAAATTCCGCGTCACTTAGCGCGATAGATGGTAGACTGATACATTTTTCTCCTTTCCTTTGAATGTGGAACGCTTCGATGACTTCTCTTGCCATCTGCTGTCTGTGACGTGACAGAATCATAGTGTCGGCGAAGAATGGTGCGCAGCCGCATTGTTTGCAATGGGCGGCGAGTGAAAATGGTTTTGTGTCTGACAGTGAACGCTCATGCTCCCTAAGACGGATATTGACACACCTTCCGCTCTGTCCAATGTATGATTTTCCGCATGATAATGGGATTTGATAGACGATGGCTTCTTTGCATTCCGTGTACTGAAACGTGTGATTGATGCCGCATTTGCCACGAACATTGCCGCTGTCTCTGATTTCTGTGTCAGAGCTTTTTTGCACTTTTGCGCACATGGATTCCAGTTTATGTGGGAAGGAAAAAACGACGTCAACGTCATAACGTTGAGCCACGTTTTTCAATCCGTGAGCCACACGGTGAGTATACGGAATGACCGTGTACGTTTTGGCTCTCGTAGTCCGTTCTTCTCCACCCCCCGGCTGTGAACCATTCGGCTTCAGCCGTTTGCGCATCTTTTCGCAGGCTTGCGCAACGGTGTGCTCCGGGAAACCGGCTTGCTTGAGTCTTGCCACCTGTTCACTGAAGCTAAGGTGTAGCCCATCCTGACAAGATTTCTGCAGGGCAGAACGAACGCAGGAAAAGGCTATGCCCTGTTTGATTAATTTTGAATGGTGTGATGTGAAATCTAGTAATGGTTTGAGTGAACGTGGATGATAGCGCCAACACACATGTGTAGGTAGAAAATCTAACTTCAAGTCTAGGAACTGGAGTGTTCCTTCTGTCATCATTTCAACCGTGAAATTTAGGCCGCTGCCGTTCTCTCGGAACACTTTTAAGATGTTCACGGAATGTCGACAATAATCTCAGACATCAAAAAGCACCAAATAGTCATCGACATAGCGGAAGACATGCTTGACCAGCCCTTCCAAGCCTTCCGCCAACTTTCTGTCCACAAAACTCAGAAAAATTTCGCAAAGGACAGGTGCTACCCTAGAACCAATGCATATTCCTCTTTTCTGTAGGTACAATTCTCCATTATAGTGAACATAGGTGGATTTGAGGTAGAAAGAAACTAACTCTAGAAAGGATTCTAGAGGAACCTTACAGCTGCTGAAGAAGGCATGCTCATCATTGAAATCACATATGCACATTCTTACACTTCTCATTAATTCATCATGCGGTATAGAGTAGAATAAATCTTCTACGTCAACACTAATGGCCTGACATTTCCCCGGATTTTTTTGCTGTAAAAACTCTACCAGGACAGTAGAATTCGGAACTCGAAAGGGGTCTTCAACATTTAATGTAGCCAAGTGTTTCTGTAGGTAACCAGACACAACATGTTGCCATGCGCCCCTTTCAGTTACAATAGTCTTGAATGGTATACCAGATTTATGTGTTTTGGCAGCAAAAAAAAGGGTGCAAAAAACTGTTTTTGGCTTTTTTGACATCAGTAGCTAGTCTGTCCAATTTCATGTTGCTTAGAAGCCTCAAGGCGGTTTGCTTAACTTTTGCCATCTTTTCTTTTGCTTTTTCAAAATTCTTATCAATTGCCTCATTAGCCTTTTGTCTATACATCACTTCAGGGAGCACGACAAAAAAAACCCTCTTTATCGGCCGTAACAAGCCTGAGCTGATTGTTCATCGGAAAGGTAACAACACGTTTTGTGGGATGTGAATGTCCCAGAAGACTGCAAACGATTGTTGGAGAAAGGACCAAAGTTTGCAACAGCACCTTCACTTTCGCCGGTGGACAATGTGATGCATTTAAGGCAAGTTTCCGCCAAGGTGGTAGAAGAATTTCGCGCTAGATGTCTAACTGAATGCGTGGACGTTGTTGCCAGGACTGGTGAACCACAACGTAAGTCTGAGAACACAAAACGTGTTGTTACCTTTCTGATGAACAATCAGCTCAGGCTTGTTACGGCCGATAAAGAGGGTTTTTTTGTCGTGCTCCCTGAAGTGATGTATAGACAAAAGGCTAATGAGGCAATTGATAAGAATTTTGAAAAAGCAGAAGGAAAGATGGCTAAAGTTAAGCAAACCGCCTTGAGGCTTCTAAACAACATGAAATTGGACAGACTAGCTACTGATGTCAAAAAAAGCCAAAAACAGTTTTTTGCACCCTTTTTTTGCTGCGAAAACACATAAATCTGGTATACCATTCAGGACTATTGTAACTGAAAGGGGCGCATGGCAACATGTTGTGTCTGGTTACCTACAGAAACACTTGGCTACATTAAATGTTGAAGACCCCTTTCGAGTTCCGAATTCTACTGTCCTGGTAGAGTTTCTACAGCAAAAAAATCCGGGGAAATGTCAGGCCATTAGTGTTGACGTGGAAGATTTATTCTACTCTATACCGCATGATGAATTAATGAGAAGTGTAAGAATGTGCATATGTGATTTCAATGATGAGCATGCCTTCTTCAGCAGCTGTAAGGTTCCTCTAGAATCCTTTCTAGAGTTAGTTTCTTTCTACCTCAAATCCACCTATGTTCACTATAATGGAGAATTGTACCTACAGAAAAGAGGAATATGCATTGGTTCTAGGGTAGCACCTGTCCTTTGTGAAATTTTTCTGAGTTTTGTGGACAGAAAGTTGGCGGAAGGCTTGGAAGGGCTGGTCAAGCATGTCTTCCGCTATGTCGATGACTATTTGGTGCTTTTTGATGTCTGAGATTATTGTCGACATTCCGTGAACATCTTAAAAGTGTTCCGAGAGAACGGCAGCGGCCTAAATTTCACGGTTGAAATGATGACAGAAGGAACACTCCAGTTCCTAGACTTGAAGTTAGATTTTCTACCTACACATGTGTGTTGGCGCTATCATCCACGTTCACTCAAACCATTACTAGATTTCACATCACACCATTCAAAATTAATCAAACAGGGCATAGCCTTTTCCTGCGTTCGTTCTGCCCTGCAGAAATCTTGTCAGGATGGGCTACACCTTAGCTTCAGTGAACAGGTGGCAAGACTCAAGCAAGCCGGTTTCCCGGAGCACACCGTTGCGCAAGCCTGCGAAAAGATGCGTAAACGGCTGAAGCCGAATGGTTCACAGCCGGGGGGTGAAGAAGAACGGACTACGAGAGCCAAAAAGTACACGGTCATTCCGTATACTCACCGTGTGGCTCACGGATTGAAAAACGTGGCTCGACGTTATGACGTTGACGTCGTTTTTTCCTTCCCACATAAACTGGAATCCATGTGCGCAAAAGTGCAAAAAAGCTCTGACACAGAAATCAGGGACAGCGGCAATGTTCGTGGCAAATGCGGCATCAATCACACGTTTCAGTACACGGAATGCAAAGAAGCCATCGTCTATCAAATCCCATTATCATGCGGAAAATCATACATTGGACAGAGCGGAAGGTGTGTCAATATCCGTCTTACGGAGCATGAGCGTTCACTGTCAGACACAAAACCATTTTCACTCGCCGCCCATTGCAAACAATGCGGCTGCGCACCATTCTTCGCCGACACTATGATTCTGTCACGTCACAGACAGCAGATGGCAAGAGAAGTCATCGAAGCGTTCCACATTCAAAGGAAAGGAGAAAAATGTATCAGTCTACCATCTATCGCGCTAAGTGACGCGGAATTTCAATACCTAAGCGGAACCTGCAGATGATTACAAAGTGCATATGTTTTTGTTCCTTTTGTGTTGTTCTTGACCTTTATATTTGCATGTTCTTCCGAATAAAATCAGTTGCGAGTTAGCGCCCGTGTTGTGCACCTTCTTTTTCTCTGTCCTCGTCCGTCAGTGCGCTACTTAAATCATGATGAATCCGTACCAACTAGCTCAAGTTTCAATTCTCATGGGAGGAAGAAGGGTGGTCGACGACTGTTGAACGTGCGGAGGGTGGGCGAAGGCCAGGAGTAGAATTGGCGTGCAGTTTCCTCGCGCACGAAAGGCTTGACTTCTGCCAGCAACGCGGCCTGGTCAGATATTGCCGCCAAGCCAGCAATCTCTGCGTCGCGTGATTGGGAGCGACGGTTCATCGAACACTGCCGGCGGAGCTCCTCGTAGCTCTGTCACAGCGTTATGACCTCGGCCACTGTGCCAGGGCTTTTGGCGAGCAGCATGGTGAAGGCATCGTCGTCAATGCCTTTCATTACGTTCCGGATCTTGTCAGACTCAGACATGATTCCGTTGGCCTTCTTACAAAAGTCGAGGACGTCTTCGATATAACTTGTGAAAGATTCACCGGCCTCCTGAGCTCCTTCGCGTAAGCGCTGTTCTGCTTGCAGCTTACGAACTGCTTGGCGGCCAAAAACGTTGATGACGGCGGTCTTGAAATCCGACCAAGTCGCAAAATCGGACGCGTGGTTGTTGTACCACAAGCTTGCTACTCCCGCGAGGTAGAAGACCAAGTTGCTCAACTTGCCTGCTTCGTCCCATTTGTTGGGTACGCTCACGCGCTCGTAAATTGCGAGCCAGTCCTCCACGTCGGTTCCATCGGCGCCAGTGAAGATAGGTGGATCGCGTATACGGGGGAAACCGGGACATGTGGTCGTTGCGGGAGGAGGCGTTTGTTGGCGGCGTCTTGAGTCATGGTAGATGGCAGGGTACGGGATCGAAGTTCCAGGGGCTTTGAATGGGAGCACAGCACTCTCCACCAAATTGTTAAGGCTCGTTCACACCGTCGTAAATGGCCGTTTTGGTCGCAAAGCGACTGCTTTGGCTCAGTCGCTCGCTGCTCGATTTTTCAGTCGCGCGACTGCAGTCGCAAACCTCTGAACCAATCAGATGCGCAGGAACAGGACATCAGCCTATTTTACGGGGCAACGGCAATGCGAGCTGTATACGAGCAGACGTGAATTCTATGTGGCGACATATATAGGTCGCACGCAGGTGTGAAATCGGTCGCTTTGAGTCGCTTTTTGACCGACAGTCGCAAACGGTCGCGCGACCGTTGCTAATCGCCGGTGTGAACCAGCCTTTAAGGTGTTTAATAGACGGCACTCAACGACAATGCGTAATGGCGACAGTCACGGCAAGGCACGAACTCTGCGCGAGCGACGTCCTTTCAGAAGAAGCGAAAGAGGACGACCCACTAGAAGGCGCTGGAGAGGGCGACCCATTACTATGTTCCAAGGCTTCGCTACAATATGTATATACACTCTAAACCACTTTACACCCGTATAGGTGTAACTTGGTGTCTATAACTCACACCCCTACACCCCAAAAAATAGGTGTACCAAGCAGGATTACACCTATACAATGGGTGTAATTTCAAACTTTCACCCAATGGGTGTGGTTGGGTGTAAAAGCATATTACACCCAAATGAAAAAAGGGTGTAGGGTGTAAAAGCACATTACAGCCAAACGAGAAAAAGGGCGTTGGGGTGTTTATGCACAATTACACCCAAACACCCAAGCAAAAATTTCCATAATTCGAGTGGTTCCCCCCTCCCAGTTGGCTCCCATTGAAACGCTAGAAAGCTTACCCTTTGGCTAGTCCTTTCAAGGGCGCATGACCTATTGTAGTGGCTCCTGCCACAAAGGGAAAATCCTGGCAGCAGCACTGATTTTATGGTGCATATGAAGCACGGCATATATGGCCCTTACATACACAGTGCAATCGTGACTGAATACAAAGTCATTACTTAAAATGTGTTGACACATATTGCAAGATGTTCACACAATTATCCAAAAGTACAAAATAAAGTCAGGCTTTAATAAACACAGAGCTCGTACATCCGAGACAAATTCTATGGTATTCAATGACCTTTCTCGAGTGTGCAGAACGGCATCGCGTATGCCGCCAAACAAGGAGCCCAAATGACATGGAGCACGAATGACCAAGGCGTTTGTGTCAAAATATGAAGCAAGGGCATTATTTCCACTTCATAAAGAGGAATTCAATTTAACATGCTCCATTGTAACACAGCCGTTTAGTGCAGTATGGGTCAGGGGCGTAGCCAAGGGGGGGGGTGGGGGGGGTTCAAACCCCCCCGAAATTTTTCAGTTTTGCTTGCGTATATAGGCACGCACACATACAAACGCACGCACGAACATACATGAAGTATGGTTGAACCCCCCCTGAAAAAAATTTCTGGCTACGCCCCTGGTATGGGTCTTAGAACAAGCGACACCCGTGCGAGTGGGTTGTAATATATAAAAACGCCCTCGAAAAGGTAGCAGTTACAGGGAGAAGCACAAATGAACCTTCTTCCCTGTCAGCCCTCTTGGGGCACTACAGACACCTGGTCCCTTTGGGCGCACCCCAGAATGAATTTTCCCGCTGTAGTTGCCCTTCCCAAGAAGGGAAATATTGGTGCTACTTCTTATACCTGCACTTATGCAGTTGATAAAATAAGGTGCCATCATCTTAAATGGGCTGCATAACATCAGTGTATGTATTTGGAATCAACTGGAACACACAAGGTACGGTCTGATCGTTCTCCTGTTAAGGAGATAGTTCAGAAATGTGCAATCCCTTGATGAGAAAGTGGATTAATAAAGTTTCAAAATTCCAGCAGTTCCCACACCACTGTGCCTGTTGTCGACTTTCTTAGTAGGGTAAACACTGCCATCACACAGCTGTAGCTGATACACGAGTAGGGTATCAATGCTCCGTGACAACTCACGCAACATTATAAGGACTCAGAATGTCGTTTTCCACAGCAGGCCTCCATATTATCTCTTTTCTGGGAAAGTACATGAGTGAAGTAGAAAACTGTGCACATTGCTGGAATTATGAAATCTTTCCCACTTTCTCAAAAGCAATGGATTGTGGCTCCAACACAAAAAAGTGAGCAATCGGGCCATGACGCGCACGTTGCAGCGCATGCTGAATGCGGTAATATGCAGGAAATGCATGGGAATAGGGACGTTATGACCACGACAGCACTGCAGAAGCATTACCTACATAACAGTATAATCAAACTTTACACGGGCATGTTCAGAGAAATTTAAAGATTATCCCTTTCCAAGCAAGGACAACAGAATCATTGTTAATTGAATAAAACGAGTATTTATTTCTTATAAAAATATTGACAAAACTTAAAGCTTGTTATATAGCTCAAAAATAAATTTTAAAACAATATTCGATGCACTGATTTCACTGACTAGTACTGGCAGTTTCGTTAAGCTAAAGTTTCAATAGCAAAAGATCTCAATTATTAAAACTACTGCAAAAAAAGTCACAAAGTCCTTTGAATATAAAAACTAAGCCAATAACCAAAAAGTGGAATGACCTGCGAGAACATGTTGAAATCGGCAGAGACAAAATGGCTTGTATTAAAATGTCACAAAAAATTAGCAAGAAATTGAAATGAAATACTAGTACCGCCATAGTATTCGTTTCGGTATAATGTAAAACAAATAACTACTCGTTACCATATGAAAATTAACTTTATGGCTTAAGCTCTAATTAATCACAGGTGGCGACATACTTTAAGCAGAAGATAAGGCCTATTTTCTAGGCTTTTTTGAAAATGTTCACGAGCTTTACTACTTGTGTCCTCGGAGTCATTACCCACTGGCCAAGAAGGAGCCATTCAACAGCGACGAGAACGTTGAACGCCTTGTGATGGCAGTCGATATTTAACAGCCAATGTGCTGCCGTGAGTGCAGCTACTCATTCTTCGGCATTGGACACACTGAAGAGCAGTTCTTTGTCCACATGGAGGAAAAGCTTGCTTGCATATATCGGGGCCATCGTACACAATGCAAGGTGTTATTGGAACGCTCTCTCCCTGCATGATAAAAAATAAAAAGATCATTGTCTGGAAAGCACTACGCAGACTTCAATTATTTGTTTCAGTAAATAACAGTTTCTGTGCCGTGTACTATCGTGAGTAATATGAGCTCGAACATGAGAGCACGTGGAAAATAGCCTTAAAACTGAGATACGGTGATCCGTGGATGGCGCTGCCGAAACTGGAGGGGAGAGGGGGGCGCTGTTCCGCTGACTGTTGGTACTCCCGCCTCACTAGCGTTGCTGCGAGATGTCGGCTGATTGCGTGTCAATGACCGCTAGCAATGATAACAAAATAAATAAATGAGGCGCAGCAAAATCCTCAGCCGACACTACCGAGATACCGATGCGCAAGCATGGCCTGCGCATCGTGGCAGGCTACGTCACAGCCGATATCTCAGCAGCTACCTAGTCTGATGTGGCTGTTCGCATTGATGGGAATTCATATCACCGCTAGCGGCCACTGACACTCTCTAAGATGCTGTTTCGCATCAACAATGTCGAAGCAGGAGGGTCAACAGCTAGTGGAAGCGCGGCGCCCTTTCCACTTTGTTTCCGACAGCCGCTGCTGCGAATCAACCGACGTAAGGTTCAAGGCTGTTCGCCACGCGCTCGCGTGTTCGAGCTCATATTGCTCACGATAGTACCATCCAAATATGAAGCTCATAACATGCCCCATATGTAACTGGAGAGAATTAACAGCTTATCTACGTGCAATTAGCTTGTTTGGGAAATAGAAAGTACTATTTGACAAGTATCATCCGCATTTTTAAAGAAAAAGGAGCATTCTTTAGTGGCATGAAGGATTCCTGCACATCGATAAAAAGCATGTAAAACAAAACTATGCAGAAGGACTTCTCTCCAAGGCTGCAAGTTGCAGCCTTGAAGATGATTGGGGAATTTAAAATATCTGTTAAATCGTTAGGCTTGTCTTTTACCAAATAATATCATTGGAGATGGTCGTACAAACTGCGTTTTTTAGTGTTTGTACACGTAAAAGTATTTACCGAAGTTACAACGCCAAAGCGAGACGACGCGCATGTAACTCTTATAACCACAACAAAATAATGAAAGCTAGACATAATGGAAACAAACAGAATAAAATAAATGGTGCTCGGGCACTCAGGCGTACGCAAGGAGGGGGGGGGGGTGCGCCCCCCCCCCCCCCAGGTCAATTCAGACATAGGGGGGGGGGCGCAAAGTCTGCCCCCATACTTTGACTTTTTAGTAACGCGGGGGGAGGGGGGGCGGCGATTAACCTTCCTACTCCCCTACCCCCTGATGGGGAACCCTGCGCACGTCTAAGCTCGAACGCTCGAACTAGCGCTTGCACAGTTCAGGTAGGTAAGGCGATTCGGCCACACATAGACATGAAAAATTCATTCGAACACAAGTCAAGTTTAACGAACGGTTCCCCGTGCACGGGTGCCGGCATTATCAGGCAACCTATGTTACGGATGAATGAAAACGTCGGTACGAAATTAACGAAACGGAATGTATTAGCACTTTGGCGAGCTTCGCGAGGCGTACCTAATACCCCTGTCACACGGGCACCCGTGAACTCCGTTTAACTCCCTCGTCTTTTCCTCGAGGGAGATGGGGTTCATGTCACACGGTCACCATTTCGCTGAGGAAGTTAAATGGAGCTTTTGGTGGAGGGAGTTCGGTAATGGCCATTTCGGCTCGATGGAGTACTCTCGTTCCCAGCCAACTACTGCTACGCTGAAAACCGCACTAGCAAAATCGTCCTAATGAGCTCAGTTATAATTTTAAAAACTATGCTCTTTTTTTGCGTAGCATTTCACGCCCCGTAGTGTAAGTTTTAAATGTATTTTTTCGGACATCAGCGCCTGTACTCTCCACACCAACGCCTCGCCAAGCCGCCGCTGTCAAGCGTCGCGCCATATTTGTTTCTGCACGTGTGAGGAGCAAGCACAAGCACTGTGACAGCAATGGTGATTCCGAGCACTTCATCAACACACAAAAACACGTTTTTGTTGCTTTAAAGGCGACTGCACAGGCAAAAAATTGGACGTTTCGACGAGCGCATCAGCGCTGTTTCTGCCCCATGCGGCAACCGTCGGAAGCTTGCACCGAGCCGTGTAGCACGGCCACAACTCCATTCTGGTTAAGCACCATTAAGGAGTTCAGTGCGGAACGGAGTTAAACGGAGTTCGGTGGTGGCCGTGTGACAGGGGTATAAAACGAAGCAACATGCTGCGTTAAAATGACCCACACGCATCAACCCGAGCATCACGGTAGTTTTAGCGCACAAAACGAACAAGGACGGAAAAGAACGACGCGGACACCACGTCGTTGCTTTCTGTCCTGTTTTTTTTTGTTTGTTTTTTCTTGTGCGAAAAAAATGCACTTGGATTACTAACAGGCCGAAGCATACGCGCCTTAGACACGCTTGACGCTTAGAGGTAACAGGCGCCGTCACAACCCAATTGTTCTTAAATCAAAATAGTGGTTCATCGAGAGCGGGGCCCCCTTCCAACACCACCGCCGACAGGAGGGCATCGCCATGACCGCCACAACTGCGTTCAAATCCCCCTCCGAATCACAGCCGCGCATGCGCACACTGCTTTCAACACCAAACAAAGCAAAGCTTGCCCGCGCCTAATGTCACACAACTTTGCCTTCATCCCGATGAAACAGTACACTCACATATTCTCGCTACGTTAACAAATGCTCACCGATCGTCAACCAGTTAAGAAAAGCTTAGTTAACGGCATTAGATCGCGCTCTCGGAGTTAACGAAGCGCTGGCCGTAGCAACGTGTTAGTGGTACATACCGTTTCAGTTCGAGTGCTCCACGGTATGAAGCTGCAGGTCTCCCTTTGAGTATAGTGCATCTTCGTAATAAGCAGCACTTGCAGAAGGTAAAGGACGAGCACACAGCGCGGGCACACTTCAAACAACCGAAACACCGACTGCAAAACTCGACCGATCGGGAGGCGACGCACAACACACGCAGAAAACGGTCGAGTCCGGCGGCGTGTCTGAGCGCGTTGCATAAGTCACGTGGTGACACAGCTGTTCCGCGCGCTGCGCACGCGCCACACGCGCGGCGGCGGCGGCTGCGCCGGCCGAGGAGGTGGCGCCCCGGCTACAGTGTACCCCGGCCCCGGCCGTTGTTGGGTCGCGTGGGCGCAGCTTTCTTTCTGCGGCAGTGTTATGTTTTGTAATGCTTTACACAGTGTATTCGAATCGCACTAAGCATTGCGACGACACAGTAAGGGCTGCATGACTGCAAGCATGGGTTAAAGTCTCGCTTCACTGGAGGGGGGCCCTCACAAAGCGGCAATATAGACGTCAGACTCTGGAGTTTCCAAGATGTGTGGCGCCACCTGTCGGAGAAGTATTGAGTAGTGCATAGACCGACTCTCTCGCATAGTTTGCTATGGGACCAGGTGCAACTAGCAAGTGCGAAACAACGATTGAGCTTAATATCGCGTGTGCTTGCGCATTTAGCACTCAGAACGAGAGCTGTGAATTGCTCTCCGCTAGTCGGACGCGCCACCGAACCGTCGTGAAGTGCTTGCTGGATAATTCGCCTGAACGACGGCGAAAACAGCAGCAGACGAGAGCCCTCCGCACGCTACGAAGAAACTCCGCAAAAGACGCACTGTTGCGTTGTGAATTGCCACGGACGTAAAAGACTGAATAACAACGTTCAGTTTTACCGATTTCCATAGTTGTCGTACGAAGAAGAAAGGCGAGAGCGCTGGATACGGGCCGTTGCGAGCGTGTTCGGTAAGCGAAGTACCCGCGTTCTCCACAGCCGGTGGCATGAATGTGTGGCTCTGCTGTTGTTTTGCGTAGCCCTGATGCAAAACCGTGGTAACCTTGACTATGAAGCTCAGCAGAGGCTCTGACCGCGGTGCTTGTCGTGTAACACGAAGTGAGCAGCTAGAGGCAGACTGGAGACGCGTGATACGCACACCGCGACGAGTTGGTCGTCACAACACAGCATCGCAGACGTATGTACGTTTTGAAGGCTCAGAGTTCTGGTTCTAACTAGCTAACACCACGTGCGTCATACAAGTAAATCGCAGAATGTTGGTCGTGACCCCCTTCAGGTTTGTTTCGCCCGTGTCCTCCGCGGTTGCCGTAGCTATCTCGGAGGCCACGGTTTTGCCTTTGGTTGTACCCCGCGAAAGTGGACACGCACGTATCCCCATTTGCAGTACATACAAACGGAAGACGACCATCAAGAGACCATTTGAGGATGCGTAATAAAACACTCCAATGCACAGGAAGCGAGAGATGAATTAAGGGAGAATGCAACTGAAAAGGCGAAAATCGCCGGGGCCATTCGCCCCCGATGAACCGAGTTTTGTATCACTGCTGGTCGTAAGATGCATGCTAAGTAAATTGATCGTGTATGTAGGTACTTTATCGTTGTGGCATACATATATACCCGATTTTAACGCATTTAGGCTCTAGAGAACGGATGTCGGAGGGCTTGCCTCGAACTCGGTGTCATGTGATGCTCGCTTGTACTTGCGAGTTGCAGCGCGCGGGAATAACTAAAACTTATTTTGTTGTACTCGCAGTTCGCTTTGATCAGCTTCCTTTGTTTCTGAAGCGTGGATTGGCGGAAGAAGCTTTCCAGGTCCTTGATTTTCAGGAAACCGCGCCTCGACACCAACGAAAGAGGGGGGTTATATTGCGGCCTATGCACATTCGCTTGCGGGCGGCTCTCTTTGCACTACCCAGTTAGGGCCAGGGCTACGATGAGGGCGCTGGTGGCGGTGTTTTTCGCAGCGCCGCCTGGACAGAGTCTGACGTCTATATATGTATATATATAATCTCAAAGAAAAGATCGCTTAGCAACGATCTTTTCGCCGCTAAACTGATGCTGCTGTGGCCTCAGCCGGCTCTGCTACGCGCAGATCGTGGGTTGTTGGAACGCGGTGGGAGCTGGCGTAGCGATGAATAAACGCAGGATTTCTCGATATATCGGTCAAGATCCACTTTCGCGGTCGTATTATCCAGTTTTGGCAAAAATGTGATGGTATTAAACGCATGAAAATGCATTATTTTCAAGGGATGTTGGCAGGGAATAAAAACGAAAACGTATTAGGCTGAAAACCGTATTATGCAGAATCGTATCAACGAGATTTCACTGTATATATATGCTATAGATTAAGCGTTAGGAGAGGTGTTTGCGATGATCACAGTGCAGTGAAGCCAACTGTCTGTAAACTGAACAAATGTTTTGAATGCTAAACAAATACATATATTATTCCGAATGTATTTTGGGCATTCATTCAACGTGTCAATCCAATCAAGCAATAAATGAAATTATTTTAGAAACGATTTCTCAAAAATAAATCGGGATGTAAAGGCTTAAATGTATGTGAGCTCAAAATAAGTAACATCAGTTGACTCACTGCATTCAGAACCTCAGGCACGACAATGCTATATTTTATTTTCACTATACCACTTGCCTAATAGAGTAGGCAAAATACATGCGTCTTTGCAATTACAGCAGACTTGTGATGCACAACTAAAAGAATGAAAATTTAGTGGCAAGCTTAGCAGACCAATGTGAACCATTACTGATTCACGAGCAGGTAGCTTCACACTCAGGTGCCTCGTGAAACAGTATCCTGTGTCAAGACGCTCTGTCGAACAGGGTGGTGACCCGTGGTTTCAGGAGGTGTTGCCCATGGTGTTCAGTGTCTCAGTTAATCGCATTCAGCAGTACAACGATACCTGTTTACACCTATTGGTCAATTTACTGCGTGAATTTACCTATAGGTGTAAAATTCAAAGAACACCCATGGGTGTTTAACAGAACATACACCCATTGTACACCCAAAAACAAAGAAGGGTGTGCAATGAAGACATTACACCCTTTCGGATAATACTGACAGAAAAAAGGGTGTACGATAGGTGTTTTATGGCAAATACACCTATAAGGGTGTGAAACGGTTTGCAGTGTATAACAACGTGTGTCATGTCTTCATATGTTGGTAGAGGACTTGTGCGGAACATTCACGGATTTTCCCGATCTTCTCCGAGCCAGCTCCTCGATCATCATTCACTTCGTGGATAGAGCGCCGCCGCCGCCGGTGTCCGTAACCGATATCGCACGAAATAAGAAAAAGTTTCCAGGATGGAAGTGGGCTCGAACCTGGGCCCTCTGCGTGGGAGCCCAGTACCTCAGGGTCATGCCGGTGCTTGAAACTGCGTTGCAAAATGACCCAATACAGGCTTCATGTCGAGAAGGAACCACAATAACATATGTAATGTAGTGTGGTAGAAGAGAAAATAACAACCAGGCGTCACAAAATCGTGAATTCTGTAACCGGGCGTCACACAATGCGAATTGCGCAACGAGTGGGTTGTTGAATGCTTCCAACCCATTAAAAAGGCCTCTGCGATAATTCTTCATTGTCATCAGCCACAGCATCAACTAAGTGCACATACAATCTTACAGGTGTTTTGCGATTACCAGGGTTCTCCGCAGAATGACGACAAATTGCGTAGTGCCTGCTTCCCTACTTCACAAAAATTATGATGATTTATAGCGTAGTGGGTTCCTCGCAAGTGCAGTTCTATTGGTGGCCAAGAAAGCCCATAAGGCTCCCATGAGCCATTTCCTCGGGGTCTCAATAAAGTTAATTCCCTCTCTCTCTCGCTCTCCGTTTTTCCAGTTAACGTGTGTTATAAAGAGTGGTGCGACAGTTAAATTACGACCGGGCGTCACACAATATGAATTACGTAACTAGTGGGTCGTTTAAAGCTTCCAGCCCATTACAAAGGCTCAGCCATAATTCTTCATCGTCATCAATCGTCCCATCAACAAAATGCACATAATGCCTTAGAGATGGTACACTGTAAACCACTTTACACTCGTATGGGTGTAACTTGGTGTCTATAACTCACACCCTTACACCCCAAAAAATAGGTGTACCAAGCAGGATTACACCTATACAATGGGTGTAATTTTAAACTTTCACCCAATGGGTGTGGTTGGGTGTAAAAGCACATTACACCCAAATGAAAAAAGGGTGTAGGGTGTAAAAGCACATTACACCCAAACGAGAAAAAGGGCGTTAGGGTGTTTATGCACAATTACACCCAAACCCCCAGGCAAGAATTTCCATAATTCGAGTGGTTCCCCCCTCCCAGTTGGCTCCCACTGAAGCGCTAGAAAGCTTACCCTTTAGCTAGTCCTTTCCAGGGCGCATGACCTATTATAGTGGCTCCTGCCACAGAGGGAAAATCCTGGCAGCAGCACTGATTTTATGGTGCATATGAAGCACGGCATATATGGCCCTTACATATACAGTGCAATCGTGACTGAATACAAAGTCATTACTTAAAATGTGTTGACACATATTGCAAGATGTTCACACAATTATCCAATAGTACAAAATAAAGTCAAGCTTTAATAAACACAGAGCTCCTACATCCGAGACAAATTCTACGGTATTCAATGACCTTTCTCGAGTGTGCAGAGCGACATCGCGTATGCCGCCAAACAAGGAGCACAAATGACATGGAGCACAAATGACCAAGATGTTTGTGTCAAAATATGAAGCAAGGGCGTTATTTCCACTTCATAATGACGAATTCAATTTAACATGCTTCATTGTAACACAGCCGTATAGTGCAGTATGGGTCTTAGAACAAGCGACGCCCGTGCGAGTGGGGTGTAATAGATAAAAACGCCCTCGAAAAGGTAGCAGTTACAGGGAGAAACACAAATGAACCTTCTTCCCTGTCAGCCCCCTTGGGACACTACAGACACCTGGTCCCTTTGGGCGCACCCCAGAATGAATTTTCCCACTGTAGTTGCCCTTCCCAAGAAGGGAAATATTGGTGCCACTTCTTATACCTGCACTTATGCAGTTGATAAAATAAGGTGCCATCGTCTTAAATGGGCTGCATGACATTAGTGTACGTGTTTGGAATCAACTGGAACACACAAGGTACGGTCTGGTCGTTCTCCTGTTAAGGAGATAGTTCAAAATGTGCAATCCCTTGATGAGAAAGTGGATTGATAAAGTTTCAAAATTCCAGCAGTGCCCACACCATTGTGCCTGTTGTCGACTTTCTTAGTAGGGTAAACACTGCCATCACACAGCTGTAGCTGATACACGAGCAGGGTATGAATGCTCCGTGACAACTCACGCAACATTATAAGGACTCAGAATGTCGTTTTCCACAGCAGGCCTCCATGTTATCTCTATTCTGGGAAAGTATATGAGCGAAGTAGAAAACTGTGCACATTGCTGAATTTATGAAATCTTTCCCACTTTCTCAAAAGCAATGGATTGTGGCTCCAACACAAAAAAGTGAGCAATCGGGCCATGACGCGCACGTTGCAGCGTATGCTGAATGCGGTAATATGCAGGAAATGCATGGGAATAGGGACGTTATGACCACGACAGCACTGCAGAAGCATTACCTACATAACAGTATAATCAAACTTTACACGGGCATGTTCAGAGAAATTTAAAGATTATCCCTTTCCAAGCAAGGACAACAGAATCATTGTTAATTGAATAAAACGAGTATTTATTTCTTATAAAAATATTGACAAAACTTAAAGCTTGTTATATAGCTCAAAAATAAATTTTAAAACAATATTCGATGCACTGATTTCACTGACTAGTACTGGCAGTTTCGTTAAGCTAAAGTTTCAATAGCAAAAGATCTCAATTATAAAACTACTGCAAAAAAAGTCACAAAGTCCTTTGAATATAAAAACTAAGCCAATAACCACAAAGTGGAATGACCTGCGAGAACATGTTGAAATCGGCAGAGACAAAATGGCTTGTATTAAAATGTCACAAGAAAATGAGCAAGAAATTGAAATGAAATACTAGTACCGCCATAGTATTCGTTTCTATATAATGTAAAACAAATAACTACTCGTTACCATATGAAAATATAACTTTATGGCTTAAGCTCGAGTTAATCACAGGTGGCGACATACTTTAAGCAGAAGCTAAGGCCTATTTTCTAGGCTTTCTTGAAAATGTTCAGGAGCTTTACTACTTGTGTCCTCGGAGTCATTACCCACTGGCCAAGAAGGAGCCATTCAACAGCCACGAGAACGTTGAGCGCCTTGTGATGGCAGTCGATATTTAACAGCTAATGTACTGCCATGAGTGCAGCTACTCATTCTTCGGCACTGAAGAGCAGTTCTTTGTCCACATGGAGGAAAAGCTTGCTTGCATAAGGAAGATCGGGGCCATCGTACACAATGCAAGGTGTTATTGGAACGCTCTCTCCCTGCATGATAAAAAATAAAAAAATCATTGTCTGGAAAGCGCTACGCAGACTTCAATTATTTGTTTCAGTAAATAACAGTTTCTGTGCCGTGTACTATCGTGAGTAATATGAGCTCGAACATGCGAGCACGTGGAATATAGCCTCAAAACTGAGATAGGGTGATACGTGGATGGCGCTGTTCCACTGGCTGTTGGTACTCCCGCCTCGCTAGCGTTGCTGCGAGATGTCGGCTGATTGCGCGCCAATGACCGCTAGCAATGATGACAAAATAAATAAATGAGGCGCAGCAAAATCCTCAGCCGACACCACCGAGATACCGATGCGCAAGCATGGCCTGCGCATCGTGGCAGGCTACGTCACAGCCGATATCTCAGCAGCTACCTAGTCTGATGTGGCTGTTCGAGTTGATGGGAATTCATATCACCGCTAGCGGCCACTGACACTCTCTAAGATGCTGTTTCGCATCAACAATATCGAAGCGGGAGGGTCAACAGCTAGTGGAAGCGCGGCGCCCTTTCCACTTTGTTTCCGACAGCCGCTGCTGCGAATCAGCCGACGTAAGGTTCAAGGCTGTTCGCCACGCGCTCGCGTGTTCGAGCTCATATTGCTCACGATAGTACCATCCAAATATGAAGCTCATAACATGCCCAATATGTAACTGGAGAGAATTAACAGCTTTTCTACGTGCAATTAGCTTGTTTGGGAAAGAGAAAGTACTATTTGACAAATATCATCCGCATTTTTAAAGAAACAGGAGCATTCTTTAGTGGCATGAAGGATTCCTGCACATCGATAAAAAGCATATAAAACAAAACTATGCACAAGGCCTTCTCTTCAAGGCTGCAGCTTGCAGCGTTGAAGATGATTGGAGAATTTAAAATATCTGATAAATCATTAGGCTTGTCTTTTACCAAATAATATCATTGGAGGTGGTTGTACAAACTGCGTTTTTTAATGTCTGTACACGTAAAAGTATTTAGCGAAGTTACAACGACAAAGCGAGGCGAGGCGCATATAACTCTTAATAACCAGAACAAAATAATGAAAGCTAGATATAATGCAAACAAACAGAATAACATAAATTGTGCTCGAACGCAGGCACTCAGGCGTACGCACGAAGGGAGGGGTGTGCGCCCCCCCTAGTCAATTTAGACAGAGGGGGGGGGGGGGCGCAAAGTCTGCTCCCATACTTTGACTTTTTAGTAAGGCGGGGGGAGGGGGCAGCGATTAACCTTCCTACTCCCCTCCCCCCTGGTTCAGGTAGGTAAGGCGATTCGGCCACACATAGACATGAAAAATTCATTCGAACACAAGTTTATTGAACGGCTCCCCATGCACGGGTGCCGGCATTATCAGGCAACCTATGTTACGGATGAATTAAAACGTCGGTACGAATTTAACGAAACGGAATGTATTAGCACTTCGGCAAGCTTCGCGCGGCGTACCTAAAACGAAGCAACATGCTGCGTTAAAATGACCCACACGCATCAACCCGAGCATCACGGTAGTTTTAGCGCACAAAACGAACAAGGACGCAAAAGAACGACGCGGACACCACGTCGTTGTTTTCTGTCGTGGTTTTATTTTTTTGTTTTTTCTTGTGCGAAAAAAAATGCACTTGGATTACCAACAGGCCGAAGCATACGCGCCTTAGACACGCTTGACGCTTAGAGGTAACAGGCACCGTCCCAACCCAACTATTCTTAAATTAAAATAGCGGTTCATCGAGAGCGGGGCCCCCTTCCAACACCACCGCCGACAGGAGGGCACCGCCACAACTGCGTTCAAATCCCCCTCCGAATCACAGCCGCGCATGCGCACACTGCTTTCGACACAAAACAAAGCAAAGCTTGCCCGCGTCTAATGTCACACAACTTTGCCTTCATCCCGATGAAACAATACACTCACATATGCTCGCTACGTTAACAAATGCTCACCGATCGTCAACCAGTTAAGAAAAGCTCAGTTAACGGCATTAGATCGCGCTCTCGGAGTTAACAAAGCACTGGCCGTAGCAACGTGATAGTGGTATTCGAGTGCTCCACGATATGAAGCTGCAGGTCTCCCTTTGAGTATAGTGCATCTTCGTAATACGCAGCACTGGCAGAAGGTAAAGGACGAGCACACAGTGCAGGCACGCTTCAAACAACCGAAACACCGCCTGCAAAACTCGACCGATAGGGAACCCAAGCTCAAGTTTGCGGCGCGACGACAGCGCCGCGCCAGCCGCGCTGCGGCTCTGTCGGAAAGCTCTGAACCTTCTGCGCGGCCGACTCAGCCCCTTTCACGGTAGCGGTAGCGCACGTGCGCACGCGTTCTTCTCTCGGTGCGGGTAACTGGGGGGCCGTCAGCTGGGTACGTTGAACCGAGAGGCTTGCTGTGCGAAGCTGCGCATTTCCGCGATGGCAGAAGCGACCCCGCGGAAGCGCAAGCGTGGTTCGAAGTATTGCGGTTTAGCGGCCAGCCACAACAGTGCAGACAACACCAAGGCACACGATTCACGTGTTAAACTGTATCGTTTCCCGGGCGTGTCGTACGAGAAATAAAGGCGGCAAGTGTGGATAGCTGACAGCGCTGTCTCGCCTTCTATTTTGGCTGTCTGAGTTCATCGCTTTCGTTCGTTCCGACTACCTGAATCGTTAAGTAACGCGGCGCATGCACGCAGCGACTACGTTAATGATTACTCGCTCTCTTCTCGTATAAGTCCAGTTACGGTTGTAGGTGAAGCAACATTGTGTTTTGATTCCCCGTGTTCGTGAGACCTACCCGTCGTCGTTGAACGTTCACATTCGCGTTATACCGTTAGCATTGCGCGGTTGGTTGAATTTAACTGAACTCGGCACATTGTCAGAAGTTCGGCGCCTGCATTTCACGCGTCGGAAGGCTGCTTTATCACGCCGGAACGGACGTCTGTGCAATTGCAGCAAGCTTTGACATCGTTCTGCAGGTTCGCTTTCTTTTTGTCACTTTATTAGGGTGATATATATTTAAGCCGCTAAATATAACTGGCACTTAATAGATTCTTTGCAATTGCAACCTTGAAGTAACACCTTCTGACTTTGTCCGATTTTCTAGCCGCGTTCACGCAGCAGGTTTTATACGCCTGTCAAGTCGTTATCATAAGAAGAGACTGCAAGCATGACGCGAGAGCCGAAAAAACGGGGCGAGCAGTTCATCTTGCTTCTGATGTAGTCGGGGGTCTGCCCAGAGGACCGGAGCCAGCCAGAGTCCCGGGGAGATGTCGAGGAGAGGAGCCCGGAGCTGTTAACAGTAACGTTTATTTACAGGTAGCGTGTTGCTACATGATGGGGTTAGCATCATGGAAGCTCTCGGAGCTCGTGAGAGCTTGAGAGAACTTGTGAGAGCTCGACGGGAGCGCATCGGCGCTTGCATTTTATGTCCTGGCCTTCCCAGGGTTCCCTGTAGGAAAAATCAATGGAGGCCAAGACAGTCCAATGAAAATTTCCATTTTCACCTCCGCCCCCAAAAGGGGAAGGTGAAACGCCGCCTCCTTCCCAACCCACGAAAGGAGAAAGAGGCACATCCAGTTCGTCCCATGGCGAGGGAAAAACACTGCCCACCGCGCACACACGGCACAGCACGAAGACGTTGAGTCTTACGTGGAAGTCAATTTCGTAGTCTGTTGCAATGATGGGTATGCGGCGCCAGGCAGGCCACGTGTTGTGGAAACAGCGGCAACAAGGCGCCACGGGGAACGTGGGAAATTGGGAAATGCATCCGCAGACGGTTCCCAGACGCTGGGTCCTTTGTCCGGGGCACCTTGACGACAAAGCAAGCCGCCTCGACGGCCAACAACTCTTCCTAAACTGTCAGTTGGTCAGGCGTGCCCAAAGGGTTTTACGAGGGGCGCAGACAACCTGAGAATATTAGACGAACGACCTTCGTGTTGTCGCCGCTCTTGGGGCATCTCTGGAACCGCTGACCCGGAAGAAATCAGGGTAGTCTTAGCCGCAACGTCTCATGCGTCAAAGCGGCGCCAAGCCAGGCAGGCCGATCATAACACTTCACAGTGGTTAAAGCTCAGCTAGCTGTCTCGCGTCTTAATCGGCGCGTGATTCTCCAGCGGCACGGAGGACTTGACTCTAACCTTCTCAGGAAGCAGTGCCATGGCCGTATAATCTTTTTTTTTTCGCACGCCGCAAACGTTCACGAAAGTACACGGCTGCTACTGTAAGCATGCCATATCAAAACAACAATCATGTGATTCGTAGTCCACGCCGCAGAACATCGATAGCGTGTACGGCTTCATTTCGGAGTGCATGTGGACCATTATTCATCTTTAACATGACAGAATGAGACTTACCTCGAGGTATACGTCCTACACGCTGTAATCGCGACTTGGGAAATGCATTTCGCTTTGAGTTGGGCGTCGTTGTTGTCGATCGTCTGCTCTTCACCGTTAATGTGATTGATGAGCCTTTCTCATTTTATCAAGTTCGCTTTTCGGAAGTGCCAGTCAAGCTTGAAAATCTTTTTGAAGCCGCACTGCACGCGGTACATTGTGAGGCGCCGCAAGTGCACCGCGAGAGTTCTGCACGTGCGAGAGCGGCAACGCGGCGGAGAGAAGGTAAAACGCGCGCTGCTAACACCCCAGTTTCTCTTTTTTTGCCAGAGATGGCGCTGCCTGTCAAGAGCAGCAGCGCCGCTAAGCGTTGCTTGGGAAGCCTATAGGGAGGCGATGCACAACACACGCAGAAAACGGTAGAGTCCGGCGGCGTATCTGAGCGCGTTGCATAAGTCACGTGATGATAGAGCTGTTCCGCGCGCTGCGCACGCGCGGCGGCTGCGCCGGCCTACGGGGTGGCGCTGGTGGCGCCCCGGCCGTTGTTGGGTCGCGTGGACGCAGCTTTCTTTCTGCAGCAGTGTTCTGTTTTGTTATGCTTTACACAGTGTATTCGAATCGCAGTAAGCATTGCGACGACACAGTAAGGGCTGCATGACTACAAGCAGGGCTTAAAGTCTCCCTTCACTGGAGGGAGTCCCTCACAAAGCGGCAATATATATGTATATATATAATCTCAAAGAAAAGATCGCCTAGCAGCGATCTTTTCGCCGCTAAACTGATGCTGCTGTGGCCTCAGCGGCTCTGCTACGCGCAGATCGTGGGTTGTTGGAACGCTGTGCAAGCTGGCATAGCGAAGAATAAACGCAGGATTTCTCGATATATCGGTCAAGATCCACTTTCGCGGTCGTATTATCCAGTTTTGGCAATAATGTGATGGAATTAAACGCATGAAAATGCATTATTTTCAAGGAATGTTGGCAGGGAATAAAAACGAAAACGTATTAGGCTGAAAAACGTATTATGCCGAATCGTATCAACGAGATTTCAATGTATATATATGCTATAGATTAAGCGTTAGGAGAGGTGTTTGCGATGATCACAGTGCAGTGAAGCCAACTGTCTCTAAACTGAACAAATGCTTGTGAATGCTAAACAAATACATATATTATTCCGAATGCATTTCGGGCATTCATTCAACGTGTCAATCCATCAAGCAATACATGAAATTATTTTGGAAACGATTTCTCAAAAATAAATCGGGATGTAAAGGCTTAAATATATGTGAGCTCAAAATAAGTAACATCAGTTGACTCACTGCATTCAGAACCTCAGGCACGACAACGCTATATTTTATTTTCACTACCACTTGCCTAATCAAGTAGGCAAAATACATGCGTCTTTGCAATTACAGCAGACTTGTGATGCGCAACTAAAAGAATGAAAATTGAGTGGCAAGCTTAGCAGACCAAGGTGAACCATTACTGATTCACGAGCTTCACACTCAGGTGCCTCGTGAGACAGAATGCTGTGCCAAGACGCTCTGTCGAACAGGGTGGTGACCCGTGGTTTCAAGAGGCGTTGCCCGTGGTGTTCAGTGTCTCAGTTAATTGCATTCAGCAGTACAACGATACCTGTTTACACCTATGGGTCAATTCACGCGGTGAATTGACCCATAGGTGTGAAATTCAAAGAACACCCATGGGTGTTTAACAGAACATACACCCATTGTACACCCAAAAAAGGGTGTGCAAAGGGTGTGAAAAGAACACATTACACCCTTTCGGATAATATTGACAGAAAAAAGGGTGTACGATAGGTGTTTTATCGCAAATACACCTATAAGGGTGTGAAACGGTTTGCAGTGTACCTCGTTTCTCCGCAGAATAACGAATAACGTCGTGGTGGGTGCTTCCCAACTTCCCAAAAATTATGATTTGAAGCGTGGTGGGTACGTTGCTAATGTACTTGTATTAGTAGCCACGAGAGAGTTTATAACGGGCTCTAGAAATGTCGCTCTTCCAGCTTTCGCTGGGACTGTGCTGCGCTTACCGCGCAGGCCTAGCGTTTTTTTTTTTTTATTGCAATCACTATCCAAACTGAACTCATGCTGCAAATCACTTTCCTTGCTACAATACCCTATGCAAAACACTCTTGGTGATCCCCATGGTATTTGCAGCAAAAACGGGTGCGGTATGCCACTGCCGAACATTCATTCTACCCAGAACGTCCGCTCAACTGTTTACACCGTGAGCCCCTTCCTAGAAGAAATTACCGTAGGTTAAAATATAATTGTTATCGAAACATGCGCCAACAAAGCGTAGATATGTGCTACCTAAAAAACGCCAGGCATGTGCGGTAAGCGCAGCACAGTCACAGCGAAAGCTGGAAGAGCGACATTTCTAGAGCCCGTTATAAACTCTCTCGTGGCTACTAATACAAGTACATTAGCAACGTACGCACTACGCCACAAATCATAATTTTTGGGAAGTTGGGAAGTACCCACCACGACATTATTCGTTATTCTGCGGAGAAGCGCGGTACCATCTGTGAGGCATTATGTGCAGTTTCTTAATGCGCCGGCTGATGACGATGAAGAATTATGACTGAGCCTTTCCAATGGGCTGGAAGCTTTAAACGACCCACTAGTTACGTAATTCATATTGTGTGACGCCTGATCGTTATTTCACTCTCCCACCACGCTTTATAACATACGTAAACTGGAGAAACGGAGAGCGAGAGAGACACGGAATGAACTTTAATGAGACCCTGAGGAAATCGATCGTGGGAGCCTTATGGGCTTCCTTTGCTACGAAATTTTACGAGCTAAACGGGCGCTTTGCTGTCTAGTTTTTAAGACCCGAAGTGTGAATGACGGCGGCTTCAACGGTTGGTTCTTTAAAAAAAAAGAAAAAAAGTGAGATAAAACAATTGCAGTCTACCTATGTGTTGCGCTTCAAAAACATGAGCTGCTCGAAAGAGGTGTTTGACAGCCGATTTCGCTTCGCTGCCATTGTCAGGGATGCCGTAGAAAACCCGCGTTCCACGTCAGCTGACTTAGTATTCACAGTGAAAACTGCCCTTGCAACGCGGGAAAGCGGCTTTCGTTCGCTTTCCAATAGGTCATGGGCTTAACCGTGTCTGCGCGAATTCCCTCTGAAAGAGAAATTTCCGCTGCAATAGATCCAGGCATATTGTCTTGGTTGGCTTTATCATTTTGCCTGATGTTTTCAAACACCAGTCTGCTTGGCCCTGCTTCAGAAACTGCATTCGCGACAGTGCTGGCGCTGTCCTGCCCTAACAAAAGAGGCCACCTCCCCAGCACAGCAGAACGCATTTCCTGGGCTGTTGCAGCTGAACACGAAGAAGATTTAAACCGTGGGCATAGGAGGGCACCCATAAAAAAACAGTGAGTCCACGTGCTTGCGAACTGCTTCTCCAGGCTACGTTGTAGACCTTTAACCGCCTCTTTGCAACGGAGTATGCCTTTGCTTAAGGTTTCTGCAAGGGAAATTTCGATATTTTGCAACGCGGGAAGCGAAAGCCCGGCTGTCTCGTGCCTTTTTTGCAGCAACTCCGTGGTTTCCTCTACAGGGGAGAGAAGATCAATCAAGTCTGTCGCCAGCCTTAGTTCATATTTAGACCGTTTAATCTTCTTGCGTGCAGGGATTCTGTCAGGCCTGGATGACTCGAAAAAGTGGTAGCGAGCTCTCTCGTCATTCGCAGCTGCGAGTTCCACCTCGTCGCGTTTTGAGATTGCAAATGCAGACCGGCCACATTACACACTTCTTCCGTGTCGGCGGTGCTCTTGCGTATAGATGCAACGACGGCGCCACATTTTCGTAAGACTTCCTCGGCATTTGGGTCCTAAAATAAGGTGAGGACGACAATTAGTGAATATTGACACTGCAAGTACAGGTAGCGAAAACGGCAAACATGCAATGCAATAGAGTTCCAGAAAGAAAATAACGACATATGTAATCGTACGGTATTCCAGTGGACGACACACTGACACTTTTCAAGACTGCATTAGACGACATAAAGCGGGGATAGACAGAGCCGTTTTCTCTAGCCCTGCGATAAACTGAGTGCACATCAACGCATAGGCTGCACCTTCCTGTTCTTTTGGAATAAACCGTGTATGTAGTGTCATGGCTTCGGCACTACGTCTGCTATTATCTTAATGAAATGGGCTTCGTAATTCAAATAAACATACTGGTAGCAGGCTGCCGCTTCGCTGACTGGTGCTGTATTAAAGGCAACTGTGTGTACGGGCTGAGCGATTTGTACTAAAAGGAGTTAGGTACGCAGGATTTCATTTTCCCGTGTGGAGAGGGAGGGGTGTAATAAAAAATAAATAAAAGATAGAGAGATATCAAGGGAGAAAAATAGCACCGGGCAATGAGACGAAAATAGCTTGAACAAGGAACCAACCAAATCAAACCTTTTAAAATGTAACTTCGGGACACCGTGGGCGTTCTTTACGTGATGTAGCAGTTTTATTCGTTTTTGTTTGTCCTTACATGTATTTCAGAACGGTTGATTGACGTGGTGAGAGTCCTCGAAGTCGCGTAAGCTTGGTGCCTGGCCTGCGGCAGAAAAATGATCCGCAGCCACTATTTGACGGGAAGCAGAGTTCGTGGCCTCGGCGATGGCAGCAAATGCACCACGAATCCTCAATATGAAAAAGCGAAGCACGCTCGAAAATTCAGCTAAACATGAGCTGGGGGTAGTTGCATTATAAAGCTTTTACGCATTGAAACTGTGATAAGAACAGTTGTCCGCCCTTACTTTTCAAATTACAATTATTATATTCCTGCATTCTTTGTCCATGCATTCATGGCAAATTATTTAACAAAGCTAGGCCCAAACAATTGTTCATGAAAATAGTAATAAATGAACGACGTATCTATTAATGCACATCAGATGAAACCAATAAGTTATGTAATAGCGCATACCTGCCGAATGGCGTCTTTTACGGCCAGGTGCAGGCTGTGGCGGCGCAGCCAAATCGAAATTGCTCCAACTGATGGAACTCGCTTAAAAGCTCCTTCGCAAAGCGTTCCGGGCAGTCGTCGAAATTGTCATCATCATGGTCCTCTTCAGTCTCCCACCCGGTAAATGCAAATGCCTTTATCATCGATGAAGCATTATCTGTCACCACGCGAAGAACCTGGACATTGAAATAAAAACAGTTAACGATGGCGAAATTACACGAAAATACATATATTTGACCTTGTCAGCGATGTTCCACTGCAGCAACGTTGCGTCATACTCGCAGCGGATCGGAGCAGCTGTGTGGCTCCCCGTCAGGCGAGTGAAACTGAGGAGGTACGTGTGAGCCGCGAAGTCGCTGTCCACGAATGTTGCTTCGACAGCCAGGAAGCCATCCGCAGACCGCGACCTCCACACGTCTAGTGCGATACAGACGCACTCCGCCCCCGCCAAAGACGATGATATTTGGTCTTGAGCGCTGATACTTTCCCGGGCAGGAACTTCTCTCTGAGGTCATCCTGCGATGGCAACTTGTAGCCCGGGACGGTGACCTGGATTTGAAAGAATACAAAGCAGTTACTTTGATGAAAGGCGATATTGTCATGCTTACCGTTACGAATTGCAGGAATCCCTCCCTCTCGACAACACGAAAGGGCTCCATGTCAGCGCAAATCATGTTGATTATGGCGTCGTCAAGAGCAGCCTTTCGATAAAGAGGCACAGAGCTGCATCCAGCGGTGAAGGTCGACGTTATCTTTGGCTGGCTTGCGAGCCCTTTCTCTCGTTGCGTGTAGTCACGTTCGTGCTTTCTGTTTAGGTGCCGAATCAAATGAGATGAAACCAGCATGTACAGTTTCGGAGCAAAGCTTGCAGCGGGCAGCTCCTTTGTTTTCTTCGCGGGTAATTTCAAAAACAGTTTCCAATGTGCCATGTTGGCGGGCTTACTGCGTGCGTGAGCCGCTGGGCGCAGGAGCCAGTTATGGTAGTGCTTCTCTAGCCGCCAACAGGCGCCGGTGCGGCGGAGGTGGCGGCGCCACCCGGGCCTCCTCCCCACCCTAGAACAGAGCCAACGGGGGTTTTCTGCGGCGCGAATCGCCGCGTCCGGACTCGGACAGGCGCGGCCGCGGCCGAGGTTACCTGGGCTCTCCTGCTTCGGCTGGCTTCCCCAAGCAATGCTTTCAAAAGTTTATTCTCTCTCTCTCTGTACGGAGGGGGAGGGTACACAGTTCATCGTGTACGACTGTGTGCTGCGCTGACCTACTGACCTTCACCGACAGTTTCGGGCAAAGGCGCCCATGTGTCTAGACAGGGGACGGCAGTATTGCGAAAGGGTGTGGGGGGAGTATGAGGTGAGACGGCGCGCAAGCTTCTATAAGAAAGCTTCCATATTGCTAGCGAACACACACAAAGGACGACATAGAAGGAGACAGTCGTCCTTTGTGTGTGTTCGCTAGCAATATGGAAGCTTACAATCAATACCAACTAGCCCAGCTTAATGCATTAACGAGTTATTTGTATAAGAAAGCTTGCAGTGAACACAAGCATCGCACCAGCGTCAATACGCGTCACAACTTAGAGAAGCGCTTTTTCGAATATGCATCTCGGTCGCCGACGGCGACAGAAGCAAAAAAAAGTCACAGTTTCGCCGCAGCGGCGAAGCAATGAATGCGATAGCAACAAACTGGAATGTAACGCGAAGAACAGAAAGCAGCTCGAAATTGCAGCGCGTCGCTCGAGCCAAAGGACGCACGAAAAGAACGCACACAGGACGAGCGCGAACTATCATGCGTCACAGCTCGATACTTGAAGCGCATTGCTGAAACATAAAGCAGGACGCACGAAACGAACTATAGTCGGTGACAGCCTAAGAATAAGTATAGGCTCCGCCCATGAGGCCGTATTGCTCATTATTTGCATGCCTCTGCGCTACAAAGCAAGTAGTCCCTAAACAATACCAATCATTTTCACGCATATAAACATTATCTTGCAATATTGCATTGATATTGAAATAAAGCAAGCAAAGCTAGATAAAAAAAAATGTGAAGGCAAGGAGTTCAGCGTAAGCTTAACAATATATCTGTTCTTTTTTAAGTTTATGGTGCGAATAAGACACGGACGAAGATAAGGAACACACACACGGAGCGCCACTTCCAACAAAGATTTGTTTCCAAAGAGCACAGAACATATTTATACACCACGCGCGCCGTCACCGTGCCTCAATGCGCAGTCGCATTCAAGCAGCATTTGTCTGTCGAGATCTGCTCTACCCTGTCACCCTCTAATAGGCAGCGCCTACTGGAATTGATACACCAGTTCGAATATTGTTTTCCGTGTACAGTACATCGAAGGTCAAGCAAACACCATTGACCAAGCACCGAATCGTTGCTGAAGATAACCCGAGACCGATCCGACAAAATCCCTACCGTGTGGATCCGAAAGAACGCGAGGAGATTCAAAAGCAAGTACAGAACATGGTCCAAGATGACGTCATGCAGCCTTCACAAAGTCCTTGGGCATCCCCCGCGGTATTGGTTAAAAAGAAATACGGCAGCTTGCGCTTCTGTATAGATTACC
Source organism: Rhipicephalus sanguineus (assembly GCF_013339695.2). Lineage (NCBI taxonomy): Eukaryota > Metazoa > Arthropoda > Arachnida > Ixodida > Ixodidae > Rhipicephalus > Rhipicephalus sanguineus. The sequence continues at coordinate 149,160,452 of NC_051184.2, read as the reverse complement.
GCTAGTTAAACCAAGTCACGAAGAAAGACGTCTACCCGCTGCCACGCATAGACGATTCTCTTGATAGACTGCGGCATGCACGCTATTTCTCTATTGGCAGATAGAGGTCGACGAGCGCGATCGTGAGAAAACTTCCTTCGTGACGCCCGACGGTCTTTTTGCATTTAAAGTGCTTCCATTCCGGTTATGCTCAGCGCCAGCCGCGTTTCAGCGTTTAATGGACTCCGTGCTATCAGGCCTGAAACTGCAAACATGTTTGCTATATCTAGACGACGTTTATTGTCTTCTCAGCTACATTTGAAGAACATCTAAGCCGGTTATTCAAAGTTCTTCAAGCTATACTTTCGGCTGGCCTGACGCTAAAACCAGAAAAATGCCATATTGGTTTCAGTGAGCTCTGCTTCCTAGGCCACGTCGTAAGTCACGAGGGTGTTCGACCTGGCCCAGACAAAATAGACGCTGTTGCAAACTTTCCTGCGCCACACGACACAAAAGCAGTGAGGCGCTTCTTAGGTCTATGTGCCTATTACCGACGATTCATCGCGGACTTTTCCTCTATTGCGGCACCTTTGACACTTAGAATAACAGAGAGCTGAGCTAGTTGGTAAGTATTCATTCTAAAGAGACAGGGCGTGCAAACACGGACACAAGAAAGAAGTCAGGGCACCACAAACGCCGACTAACAACTGAAGAGACGCACAACGGCTGAAAAGAAAGAAGGCACGAAAACTCATCTGCGCATGCCCATCCAACAGGCGAACCTATCAATCCGGCACGCGTGGCGGTCTACGTGGAAGATAACTGTTAAGGCATTTGATTTCATCTTTATGCAAGTTAATCGACGGTTGGCTCACGCATGCGCTACCACTATTCTCGATATGCCATGCTTCAATCATCAGGCGCGTTTCTTCATTTCTATGGCGGTACAACACTGCGCATTCATCGAATTTTGGCGTGCACTTACAATCTCGACAATGTAAAGATAGATTAAAAGGTGAGCCTCCTGTTAGCGATCTCTTATGTTCCAATAATCTCTGGTTAATGCATCGGCCCGTTTGTCCTACGTAGAAGCGGCCGCAGCTGAAAGGGACCTTATACACCACACTCGTACGGCAATCAGTGAATTTTTTGGTGTGTTTTACGAAACAAATATCGGTCCGCTTCTTGTCTTTTACTCGCTCATTCTTCCTCTGCACAGCGGCACAAATCTTACCTAGCTTATTGGCAGCCGTGAAAACAACATTAACGCCGTATCTACTTCCTACTTTCTTTAGCCTGTGAGATACGCGATGAATGTACGGTATACCTACGACACGTTTCTTCCTATCGCTTTCTGCAACCATGCTCGGACTTAACACAATAGACTTCTTTAAACGTTCAGCGACCGTGGCCACTGCATCACGAGGATACCCTACATCTAAAAGACGCGTAACCTGTGCGTTAAAGCTATCACTCATTTTGTGCTCACACGACTTGGTGAGGGCTGATTTAAGGCAAGACATGGCGATGCCGTTTTTGACAACCTTCGAGTGCTTCGACGAAAAATTTAACAGCGGTTTCGAAGATCTAGGAGAATACTGCCATCACACGTGGTTCTTCTGGAACGTTAAAGGGGTCATGAACCACTTTTCCAAGTAATGATCTAATGGCCTCAGTATCGGAGTGTACTGCCTCCCGAATCGATTGCCGCAAAAATTTCTCGAATCTGTCAAGAATCAGCGGAGTTACGGGGGTTTGGCGCACGCTCCCAGCGCTTTCTCTCTTTTCTCGTGCCGACGAGCGCACTGGAAGCTAGACAGGGAGGGATGGCATGGGGGAAAGAAGTTACGCCAGCGCGCGTCATGAAACGCGATCGCTCTCCCGCTGTGATTCGCTTGCGCGAGTGCAGCGCCGGCAAGTGGCGGCATTCCGCGGCAAGAAGCGCATCTGATCCGAACGCCGCTCTCGATTTACGTCGGCTATCGGCCAATAATCATGCTATGTCTTTGCGACGTACAGCGGACAGACGCCCCGCCCACCGACGAGAGTGAGAACCGGCCTCTGTTTGAAAAGAGGGTGCGTGGGGAAACGGCAACTTCGCGCTCCGCTTGTGGCCATTACGCGGCGCGCACGACTGTAATATTTGGCAGAGCAGTTCATAGCCGTGTCAGCTTTCCGCAGGATGTGTTTTTTCAATCAGCCCAAGGGGTGCTTCATGACCCCTTTAAGGAAATGTCTAGAAATTGTATTCCATTATTCTGAGGCACCTCTTTAGTAAAGCTCAGCCCACCTCCATTTAATTCAAATTTTTCGCTCACGGAAGTGACCACCTTTTCAAAGTCCTCACCACTACAAAAGATCAAATAATCGTCCACATAACGAAAGACCTTAATAACCGAATTACCTAAGGCGCCTTCCAAAAGATTGTCAATCTTGCTGAGGTATAAATCACTAAGAACCGGAGCAACCTTAGAACCAATACATATCCCTGATTTCTGCACATAAACGCCTTCCTTCCAACCTACAAGCGTCGACTTTAAATACATGGAAAGGATTTCTAGAAATGCCCCGGTAGAAACACCACATTTATCGGTGAAAACCGTCTGGTGCGCTTGTTGGTTAATACATTCATTAACACAATTTAACAAGTCCTCATGCGGCAAAGAATAATACAGGTCTTCAATATCCATACTAAAGGCCTTACAACAGCCGGGGTTCTCCTCTGAGAGGAACTGAACTAGCGCCTGAGAATTACGCATACGAAAAGGGTCTGAAAAACTCAAAGAGGTTAAGCAGTTCTGCAAATAACTAGATACAGCGACTTGCCAGGTGCCTTGCTCTGAAACGATTGCTCGAAACGGAATCTCGTTCTTATGTGTTTTGGCTGAAAAAAAAAAACAATTCTAAAGTAAGTGATTTAGCCTTCTTGACATTACAAGCTATTCTCTCAAGATTGTCTTAACAAAAGGTCGACAGCACGTTGCTTAACTACCGATGGCTTAAGTTTTACCGTCCTAAAATTCTTTTCTATGGCTGTTAATGCTTTTTCTGAGAACAAACTGTCCGGCATAATTACAAAATAGCCTTCCTTATCTGAAATTACTGGCCTGAGTTTCTTCTCGACACAGTAATTAACCAAAGGCCGGATAGGATCAGAACACTTGAGATGCATATTAGAACCCTTGATGCTAGTAACGCAGTCTGAAATGCAGTGGGAACGCTCTTCTTCAGGAACAAGTCTAGCGATTGTACGCGGCAAACTTAAAACGTCTATTGGTTTCAGGTTCAGCTTAAAACAGTATTTAGGACCTAAGGCTAGGGTTTTGCAGTGACTATCATCTAAGGCAGCTCCTCCAAGGACTAGCAAGTTATTTTGCGGTGTTCCCAGCTTCTACCGCAGACAACCGATGGAATATTGTCGCCACTGATTATTGTCTCGCTACGCGGAGATTAAGGCTATGCAGAGGGGCACAGTAGCAGAAGCGGCTCACTTCTTCATAAAAAACGTCGTCCTTCGGCACGGCGCCCCAACAGTGTGCATCACAGACAGAGGAACTGCCTTCATGGCGGAACTTTTGGAGTCTGTTGTCAGGCTCAGCGGTGCAGCTCACCGGAGAACAACTGCGTACCATCGCCAAACAAATGGACTAATGGAGCGCCGTAATAAGACCCTCGCAAACAAGCTCGTCATGTACATCAACACGGAACATAAAAACTGGGACGAAATCTTGCCTTACGTGACCTTCGCCTGTAATACCGCTCTACGGGAAACTACTCGAATGACACCGTAAAGTTTAATCCATGGTCGCGAAGTCACGACAACGTTGGACGCCATGCTGCCGCACAAGAGTGACGACATTCATACCGACGCCGAAGAATTTACTCAGCGCGCTGAGGAAACCAGAGAGCTTGCCCGCGTACGCATTTGTCATCAGCAACCTAAAGATGCGAAACGGTACGACCTACGGCACAAATTCGTTACCTACACGCCAGGCGACAAGGCATGGGTCTGGATCCCAATACGTCGACGCGGACTTTCTCAAAAACTGGTGAGACGATACTTTGGGCCATAGAGCCATCCGGTGCTTGAACGACGTGAACTACGACATTAATGAGAACCAACAGACAATAATGCCAAAGAAAGTATATGGGACGTTATTCGTTGTACAAGAAGGGAAATATCGGCTAGTTGGTTATAGTTCATTTTCGATCAGGTTATAGCGCAATAAAAAGACGAGGACGCAGCCCAAGGATATGACGACACGAGCGCTGACTCTCAACTGAAGTTTATTGAAAGGAAGGGCACGAATAAATACATACAGAGGCAAACCGGCTATCGACCGAGCAACTGCGCGTGTACATCAGAGTAATTCAGGTGATCACTCAGGGCACTCAGGGCACGTGGAACATGTGGAATTACTCAGGGCACGTGGAACACCAACGTGCCTCAAAAAAACATATACACAAAACAAGACCCACTTACAAACAAGCGTGTGACGCCACCTAATCCGGTGCCAGTCAAGACAAGTTTCGATTAAGAAATTGCACCTCCTTTTCGCTAAGGGCAACCGACGGATGGCTTATACACCTTTCACCTTCTCTGCCGATGAAGAAGGCCTCCATAACCTCCCTTGTGTTCTGATGCTTATGGCGGAACAAACAATGTGTTTTCCCCGTAATCGGCTCGCAACCACATTCTCTGCAGTGTGAAGGCAGGTAAAAACCGCCTTCAGCCCTTAACGATGACAAATGCTCTCTCAATCTCATATTTACAGATCGTCCGGTTTGGCCAATATAAAAACGCCCGCATGACAACGGCAAACTGTATACAACACCTTGCATCTAGTGAATCTACCTTTCTGCTTCTTGGAAGATGAAACACAAGCCGTACCAACCCCCGATAGTTTCTTATGCAAATGTGAACAGATAGTCGCGAGTTTACTAGGGGCTGAAAAGGCCACGCGCACCCCATATCTGTTTCCTACATTCTTCAGGCAGTGTGAAAACTTATGTACATAAGGTACAACCACCAGCCTATTTTCCTTGCGCAATTGCTCCGTTGCCTTTTTTGCCTTATTGGCAGTCTCGACCCACATGATCAGATTATGGCAGGCTCTCACGATTTCCGTTTCCGGATATTCGTTGTAATTGGGATAAAGTGTGAAGAAAGTAAAGTGGACGAAAATATAACTTGCCGCCGGCAGGGACCGAACCTGTGACCTTCGAATAACGCGTCCAATGTTCTCCCACTGAGCTACGGCGGCGGTCATCCTTCCGGCCACTTTATGGGGTATATATGTGCATTTAAACCTAGGAGTGTAAGTCAGTGACAGTCGCAGCCATGGCGGCGAGTGTGGAACACTCTTTTTCTGCCTGTTGGCGTCACGTAGCGCGTGATCGTTTTACGAGCTGGCAGCTGACCAATAATCCCTCGCATACTAGCTGAAGCGATCAAGTCTGCCAGAACGAGACCCTCGCTACGAATGAAGGAAATACGATTACTTTTAAGGGCTCGTTTCTTAGTTAGACACAGTATCAACGAGAACCATCAACGAGAACTTGCCGCCGGCAGGCCGCAAGTTCTCGTTGATGGTTCTCGTTGATACTGTGATGGTTCTCGTGATGGTTCTCGGCCACTTTACTTTTTTCACACTTTATCCTAGTTACAACGAATAACATCCCCTATACTTCCTTTGGCATTGCTGTCTGTTGGTTCTCATTATTACTGTGTCTAACTAAGAAACGACCCCTTAAAAGTCATCTTGAACTATGAGGTCATTCCCGGCAGTGATTGCAGTTCCAGTCGCCGGAAGCATTTACCCGAAGTCGTGCACGTCGTGCGGATGAAACCGTACCTGTCCACCTAACTCTGGTTGGGCTCCAGTGCATATGTGCGCGCTTTTCTATGTAGAGCGCCTAGGCTGCGCATCGGGACGATGCCTCTTTCGGAGGGAGGCAAATGCCACGTGCGTGCTACGAGAAAGACGAGAACGACAGCGCAAAGGCTCACACGCGTTACACAGGAGGCAGAAAGAAGAACTCGCTGGCACGCGGTATCAAAAAGACCGACCTGCTGCTCTTCTCTCGACCTTGGCAACGCCAAGGTCGAGGGAAGAGCAGCATATATATATATATATATATATATATATATATATATATATATATATATATATATATATATATATATATATATATATATATACATGAGCGTAGCCAGGGGGGGGGGGGGGCTTATGGGGCTTCAGCCCCCTCTGAAATAATTTTTCGTGCTCTCATACACCACCAACCAGCGGCGTCACCCGGGTGGTGGGATTTATTGGGCTTCAGCCTGATTATTATTTATTTAATTATTTATCTTTTTCTGACCCTCAAAATGTTAGCAGAAGCAAGTTTGATATCGCTCTCTACACAGATGGCTCAAAAGTAGATGACGACACAAAACATCAACTGCTAGCTTCTTCTTGGATTCCTCCGCCATGCTATATGTTTAAGTCTATGAACGATTTTAAGCAGAAACGAAGGTTTACGTGGCTTGGCTGGACAGGTACCGATGGCTTAGCTATTCAGCGCTTCAAGAGGGTGCGTTTTGCCGAGTGTGTGTCCTTTTTAGCAGAAGTGAGGTTGGCAAGGGCCAATATGCGCGCACTGGGGCCCTCGTATCCAAGCCATTTCAAAAGTGGAAGCACGCCCTCGAAGTCCTCGGTGCACATGAAGTCACTAAATGTCACACTTACGCTCAGCTGGTAGCGGATAGTTTTTTTCAAACCTTCTCAGTATGTGCCCAGTGTTGTTGATCAACTGGACCATGGCAGGCAAATTCAAATAAGAGAGACCTGAAGGAAGTTACAGCCTATTGTTGAGACAGTTATCTTTTGCGGGCGGTAAGGTGTGGCTCTCCGTGGCAATAGAGACAGTGGTCCCATGGATTCGAGCACAGCCTCCTCTACAAATACAGGCCACTTCAGAGCGCTGCTTCGCATGCGCGCGGATTGTGGCTACACAGATCTAAAAAAGCATTTGGAAAGTTGCCCAAATAAGGCCTCATATTTTAGTCCAGATGTACAAAACCACAATATAGAAATCTCTGCTGCAATACCAAAGTACCATGATTAGTACCATGATTCCCATTGTGGCCAAAGTACCATGATTCCCATTGTGGCCTCTAAAGCGCATGTTATTGTTTGCGGTGATATTAACATAGACTTGTCTGGAGATACATGTGACGATTACGTGTTTTTGCTACAATCAGTTAATCTGAGAAATGTTATTTCATCCCCTACTCGCATAACAGACCACTCGGAGTCGATTATTGATCACGTGTTGTGTAACGCTGACTTGGATGTATCGGCAGGCGTATACGCTGCTGCTATTGCGGATCACAATCCCACCTTTCTATTTTTACCCCAGAAACACATTTGTGCTCCTGACATACCTGCCATTAAACGAACAACACGTGTCGACTATAATTCCGTGCAAAGACTACTACAAGCTACGAATTTTGATGCCCTCTATGATGAAGACGTGGACGTGGAGTGTGATAACATTGTACAATGCATTGTGGATGCAATTGAACGATCAACGCGTAACTGTTCGCGCCGAAATTACGACCATGCCATATGTCCATGGATGAATAGAAATATACTTGAGGTTTTGAAGCTGAAAGATTTTTACTACGACAAATGGAAAAATAACAGGAGCAATGAATACTACCATCAAAATTTTAAGTTTTACAGAAATAAGTCAGTAGCAATGATAAGAAAATCCAAGAAGTGCTACTATACCAACCTAGTGAAAAAAAATGATGGTAACACGAAGAAGATATGGCAGGTTGTTAAAGACGTCACTGGCATGGGTAGCAAACAACGCGTTATACCTGATAATCCAACTCGCGAAGTGGCCGACAACTTTAACGATTACTTTACTAATATTGGTCTCAGCCTTGCGACGAAGTTCCCTGCTCATATGCCGAATTTAAATGCACCCTGTACTGTTACCAATAATTTCCATCTATGTGATGTGACTGAGGATGACATCCGACAAGTTATTAAGAAGTTACCAGGGAACAAGGCAGCTGGCCATGACGCCATATCATCGAGGATTTTAAAGGAGAATATCGATGTTTTGTGTGGTCCCTTATGCCATATATTTCATCATGCATTTTCCTCTAAAACTTATCCTAGTATACTTAAGACCGCCAAAGTAATACCAGTGTACAAATCTGGTGATCGGAATCTTCCGGACAGCTACAGACCAATATCTATCCTGAGTAGTATTAACACTACGCTTGAAAAACTAATTTCGTCGCAATTAAGGCGCTTCCTGGGTGAACAGAAAGTACTTTGTCCTCAGCAACACGGCTTTGTTGCTAACAGGTCCACTTCAACTGCTGTTTCGATGCTTACGCAATATATTAATTCCGCGCTTCATGAAAACAACATAGCAATAGCAGTATTTTTAGACATACGAAAGGCATTTGATGCTATTAGTCATTCCATTTTACTAGAAAAAATGCATTCCTATGGGATAAAAGGTAACTCGCTTGATTTCTTTTCTAGTTACTTATCGGCACGCAAACAAAAGGTAGTCATTGGTGACATCAAGTCATCTTACGGTTATATTAAATGCGGGGTGCCACAGGGTTCAGTTTTGGGCCCTATATTGTTCTCCCTTTATATCAATGATGTCCCGCGATCCCTACAGAGGTCAAGGGCACTGATGTACGCGGACGACACTGTTTTAGTTTTCACAGGACACTCCTTAGCAGATCTACAAAATGACGCGATGACCGATTTATCGAACATTTCGGAATGGTTTGCCAGGAATCAGCTGACTGTTAACTGTACTAAAACAAAGTACATGGTGTTTCACTCTCGTAGGAAACATATTGACGCTGAATCTCTTAACCTAACAATAAACAACGCTCCTATTCAACAAGTTCCTTGTTTTAAATATTTAGGCGTCACTTTTGATGAGCATTTACACTGGCATGAGTAAGTAAAGAGTGTGTGCGCAAAGGTAGCCTATGGCTGCTATTCGCTAATAAAAGCTCGCCAATATTTTCCACAAGCTATACTTCGCACACTCTACTTTTCATTGTGTCACTGTCACATTGGTTACTGTCTGGAATCGTGGGGTGTGACGTACAACACTTATCTAAAAACTCTTGAACGACTTCAAAAGCGTACACTGAAAATCATAAGCCAAGGTGAATCGGTAGGTAATATTTTCCAATCACAACGCATTCTCTCGGTTCCGATGTTGTGCGACTACAAAATTGCCGTTTCAGTAAATAACATAATTAATAGAAATTCACCTTTGCCTGCTGATCTTTTTTCAATTCCTAAACGCAATACGCGACATGCTTCGAATGGTAATTTCAATCTGCCCAAATGTTTTAATGTTTACGGAGAAAGACTAATACAATTTAATGGAACAAAAATATGGAACACGGTCCCCCTAGAGATTAAAGCGGCACGTAATTTCAGCATGGCATGTAAATCATTTTTTCTGTGGAGTCAAGACATGTAAGCATGTGTGTGTTTGATTCGATTTTCATTGTATTGTCTTTTTTTAATAAGTGCCTATGTATAGCAAGCTAGTTGCAAGCTAATAAGTATGCATGTCTGCAGGAAAAAAATGTATTACTGTGTTGTCTGTATTTATATGATTGCTTTTGTTTGGTTGTCTGTATTTATATGATTGCTTTTGTTTGGTTTTTCAAAGCTGACCTGTACATTTTTTTTATGTTGCACATTGTATTGGACCGGCCACTAGCCACTTTAGGCTATCGGTCCAAATAGTTTCTGTAATCGCATATATCTATTCATGAAAATAAAGTTTCATTCATTCATTCATTCATTCATTCATTCATTCATTCATTCATTCATTCATTCATTCAATCATCAAGGAAAGCCTAGTCGCAAAAGTAAACGCTGCAGGCTGCTTCTCCGTACTTGCTGATGAAACGACGGATGCTGCTGGTATCGAGCAGCTTACTGTTTGTGCAAGGTACCTTAATAAGGATGCGAACGGAATCGAAGAAGTGTTCTTAGGCTTTGTGCCAATTCACGACCAAATGGCAGGGCCCTCGCCGACACCATCATAAGGCTCCTTATAGAAATGGGAATTAACATGCAGCATCTCCGTGGTTAAGGCTACGATGGTGCAAGTTCGATGGCCGGTAAAACGAATGGTGGTCAAGCTGCTGTTCGTGAGAAATATCCAGCCGCACTCTATGTACTCACTGCGCGTGTCACTCCCTTAATCTAGTTGTATGTGCGGCATACTCCCTCACAGACATTCGTAACTGTTTTGGGACTCTGAAGGCGACGTCAGTCTTTTTCCATAAATCTTCTAGCCGCTCCCACGTTTTGCGAAAAATGATAAGTTTGAGCTGTCCTGAGTCTACAAGGCAGCGCCTTTTGGGACTATGCGAAATGCGCTGGGCCGAGAAGCACGATGCAGGGCTTTCATTTGTGAGCGTCTTTGAGCCATTGATCGCAGCACTAGAGGAGATTACGTTTAACGGAAATGGCGAAAGTCCAGTGCAGGCAAACAGTCTAATGTTGGCACTCTTTTCAGCGGCGTTCCTGTAAGCCTGCATGTGACGGAGCACGTGTTAGCACTGACTTTGCCACTGTCAAAGAAGCTGCAGACGAGGAGTATCGAAATGAGTGCTGCCATTGACGACATAGAAGTGGTACAGCAGACAATTGAAAGTGACCGCAAGAACGCGAATGCTTCTTTCTCAAAAATATTTGCACAAGTGCACGCATTGGCAGAAAAACTGAATGTGGAGATCACCAGCCGTCGAGCCGGTGTCCGGAAGCAAAACCTTAGGAGCAATGCATTCGAAAGCGCGGAAGAATATTTTCCCAGAACCCTGTTCGTTCCGTTCATGGACCGCGTACTAGCCCAGTTAAACCAATGGTTCGAAAAGCACAGGGCACTTCTAAAGGACTTTTCAATAATTGTACCATCCGCAATATCACCAATGCAAGATGATCGGGAGAAAGGAGCAGTAAATCTCCTGACCGTTTTTGCGCATGACGTCGAAACGAGGGCTGGTTTTGGAGAACTGCGACTATGGTGGACAAAGTGGGCGAACAAAGCAGCAAACCAGCGCGCCGGAACTGGAACTGATGCCCTCTTTCATTGCGACAGCAGGTTCTATGCGAATGTGTACAAGCTACTCCGGATTCTAGTCACCCTTCCAGTGACCACTGCCAGCGCAGATAGAACGTTTTCAAGCATGAGGTTACTTAAGAACTACTTACGCTCCACGATGTCTCAGGAACGCATGGTTGGCCAGACACTTCCGTACGCCCACAGAAATGTCAACATCAGCGTGTCGGAAGTCATTGACCGTTTCACTAAGCTTCCTCGCCGGGTCAACGTTGTCCTTTGATACCGAGCAGGACGAAAATCAGCGCAAACGAAACGAAAAGACACTGCTGTTCCAGAGTTCAGGTCAATGAGCCCGTAATTCTGACGCAATATTATTGTTCACCACCTTTTGAAGCCGTGAGGATTTTGTACCGTTTAGCAGTTAACACTGTGACCTAATATAAACAAAAGAATACGGGCACCAGGTCGACATTACCAGCCAATCGACAGCTTCGCCTTGTTCACTGAGAGGTCGGCATACGCGGCGTTACCAAACAAATTCAACTATTGGGAAGCCGTACTAGCAGCATTGTTTGTTACGTTCATTTGTTGTTTTAGGGGCGAAGCTTCTTATGCCGTGGGTCTGTCCATCCTCCGTTTGTTTGTAGCGTTGTAGTAGCCACCTCTAGCTCGTGAGAAGCGCGCGTTCTGGCATGCAGTAGAAGAAGAAGATGACGTTGACGAGTGAGACTCTCGTGCGTGTTCGCCTCTGTGGCATTCTTCTTCACTGCGCGCGTTGTGGTATGCAGTAGAAGAAGAAGACGACGTTGACGAGTGACACTCTCGTGCGTGTTCGCCTGAGTGGCGTTCTTTCTTTTAAGGGGCGAAGCTCCTTAAAGCGGCACCCGTTCGTCCCTCGTAGTTGTCGTAGTCGTAGTGCGTAACCAGTCGTAACGCCAGTACCAGATCTTGACCTCCAAGGTGGTGCCGGTGAGAGATTTTTCTTGTGCGTTGTTGAACAATAAAAAATTCGCAGCGTGCGCGTTAACTAAAAGCCGAATTCTTCTGTCTCTCATTCCCCATTAGCAGCAATTGGCATGTTCCAGTAGGAAACGTTAGTAGAAGTAGAAGTGTAAGTGTTAGCTAAAAGCCGACTTCTTCTGTCTCTCATTCCCATTAGCAGCCATTGTTTACCCCCAAGGTAGTGCCTGGTGAGATTTCTCCTGTGCGTGATTAAACAATAAAAATTTTGTTCAAAACGCCGTTGATTGATGAAATAAACCAACGAAAGACGCCAGATGTTTTCTAAAAGCAAAACGAAAGAACGCCAGATGTTTCTAAAGCAAAACGAAAAGACGCCAGCTGTTTAACGAAAGACGCCAGATGTTTTCTAAAGCAATGGTTTTCTAAAGAATGAAAATTCACAGCGTACATGTAAAATTAAAGTGAGCTGCAAGTCGTCATAACTCATCGAACCTTTAGTATAAACGCGCCCGATCTCACGTCGGTGATGATGTACTGGGCAGAATTCACGGAAGATTCACGGTTTACCGATGAACCTCCGCAGCTTCGCCCACTCATCATCATTCACTCCGTGGATATGCTGTGATTTTTTTTTACTACGTCTCGTGTTTTCAACGACACACAAAGACAACATTCAGAAGTAACGCGCCATGAGGCTCCGTCTTGGCACGCTTTCTATTTAGCTCAAAGTCGCCAGATGGAAGACAAGGCTGCGGAACGGAGGGCACAGAAGGCGGCGGCAGCGCGCGCTCGCAGACAGAATCCTGAGGTGAGAGCCCGCGAGGCCGAAGCTGCACGCCGACGCCGCGAAGCAGATTCCGCCGTTCGAGCCCGCGAAGCAGAAGCTGCTCGACAAGCTGCACGGCTGCGGCGCGAAGACCCCGCCGTTCGAGCCCGCGAGGCCGAAGCTGTACGGCTGCGGCGCGAATCGGATCTTCAAAATGTGAAGGACCGTGAAGCGGCGAGAAAGCGCGCGTACCGGCAGGCAGAGCCCGAGGCTGTGCGAGCACGTGAAGTGGCTGCAAAACGCATCAGACGGGCTCTGCCAGAAGGCGCGGACGCGCGCTTCCAGCGGGACTTACTTGATAACAGTTTCGGCCATAGTTGCGGTGTGTGCAACAGATTGTGGTTCTCAAACAATCTAGTCACAATGTCTTCCATCAAGAAGGGCCACGCTCGCGCCAATGCCATCGCCGTGCTGCAGCGCGAGTTCGCTTCGCCCCACTCATCATCATCCACCACGTGGATATGCTGTGATTTTTGTCCTTCATTGCTTTTTGAACTAGAAGCGGCAACCTTCCTTTTACATTGAGTACACAATAGTGGTTCGCACTTTTAAAACAGTTTTGAAATAGTTTTTTCGTTATTTCTGCGCTCTTCCTTTATAGTTCTGTCCACATGGTGCGTCCGAGACAGCAGCTTCGCCCAAGGACATATCAGTTGGGCATTATGTATAGTGATCATTGCTTAGTTCCGTTTATTGATTGCATATTTAAATGTACATTTGTGAAGTTTTGCGTAAGCATACTGAGCACCGTTTCCGGCGACTTGTGTTTTGCCCGTATTCGAGGTGTACTTTCCCATTTTTGTTTTGCCCTGGCCGCATCATTTGTGCAAAAAGATGAACATTTTGCGTAAACAATCTACATTAAAATATTTGATCTCGTCCTGGTTATTTTGTGGACTTCATTTTCTTTTAGTTATCAGGCGCTTCTTCAGTTCAAAAGTGATGCAGTTCCGAAGTTTACGTGATATTTGCCGTTCCTGTTACACACACAAAAAAAAATATTGAAAAGATTGAAGACAATTATTCCTGGAAAGATTTTGCGGGTATACCAACATAATATTTTTACGAAAAAACACATTTCTTACTCGTTCTTAACAGTGGGCAGCATTCAAGAAGTGATTTGCAGCATCTAATACAAATTGTCACCGGTAATACATGTTATTCATATACTTAGTCATTCTAAAAATTCAATGAGGAGGTCGCGCTGCAGCGTGATACCCCCCGAACAAAATTCCTGGCTACGCCACTGATATATATATATATATATATATATATATATATATATATATATATATATATATATATATATATATATATATATATATATATATATATATATACTGAAGAAGGTTTCCCAATGGGCCAAACTTACTTGGGAAGAGACGAGACACAACTAAGTGGTTATCTTAATTTTATTTGACAACGGTTTCGACCGGTGGACCGGTCTTCGTCAGGGCTTATGAACAGATACGGTGCTACCCGAATATCCCAAATCGTCGTGGTCACTGTTAGTTGAAGGAAGGAAAGGAAGAAAATAATAAAATTGGCCGCGTATCTGCGTGCTTCGCTGCAAATGTCGTCTAAAGACGATAGAAGAGGCGCTGCGTGAGATATGAACGCCATCTGGCAATACGTCGGGAAACGTGAATGCTGTGTTGCGGGCTGGTAGTCCCGGCGCAGCAGCAGGCAAGACCGGCGGTGACCAACGCGACCGGCGGGGACGCCAGCCAGCCCGAACACGCGGTTTGGCGCGAAGCGCCGAAGCAGAAGAAACGTCCGCACTTAACGAGTACTCTCCACACACTCTTTTATATTCACGTCGCCTGGGTAAAGCAGGAATGCCAGAGCGGCGCCCCATGGCACTAGTACAGTGCAATACTGAACTGAAAGCGAAACACAAGAATGAGCTCGCGCAGAGGGCACAAAGGAAGCCAAGTTTCGGCGCAGTCGCATTTTCAGCGCAGCCTAAGAAACTAGGGTCTCTAGAATTACGTATCTATGTATTTTCTATTAAAGGAACACAGCACATAATACTTACCTAGTGATGTTGCGCCTTAGATATGCGTAATGTTTGATTTTTGATCAACCATGTAGACAAGTATGAACCTAGTGAGCCGTTCACGATGGCTGGCCCTTGTGCAAGTGGTCCAGCTTTGGCCGAGTGGCTGAATCGAGGGACGTGCCGACAAACAGAAAGACAGACAGAAAGACAGACCAAAATTTCTGCGTTTAAGTTCCCCAAGAAAGACTATCGTCTTTAAAAAATTACACCATTTCCCGCTAAAGGGGACCATGAGGCGATGCGAAGCCGGAGCACTTGCACGATCCCGTTCCGTTGGCGTTCGTTGGGCATACTACCGACCTCGCGTCGTGGAACGCGAAGAGAAACGCTACGCGCGTCTTGTCTTCCCTCTAGCCTGGCTGTGAATTCTCACAGGGAGAGCGGGGAACGCGGTCAACAGGCACGCGAGAGGGCGGCAGTGTAGGAGAGGAGAGAGAGGGGGAGGGGTCGCGCATGCGCAGGTGCTCATCGCGGCGTTGCGCAGGAGAATTTCGGCATGTCTAGCCCGCGTTTTAGAGGAAGTGTGGAAAGGGGAGGGGAGAAGAGAAGGGGAAGTGGAGAGAGTGAAAGGGGAGAGGGTGAAAGGGGAGAGGGTGCAGGGGAGGGGCGAGGGCAAGTGGAGAGGGGCAAAGGGAGAGGAGGTGTGTGGAGAGCGTATGCGCATGCGCAGGAAGGGTGGTCACGCCGCACACCACCGCCACCGGATTGAACTCCGCCATAAGATACTTCGCATCTAATAAGCCAAGTTGACAGTGGTGACGTATAGTGTTTCAAACAGTTCCTCTCGGCTCATTCGCTAGAGCAAGCAAAGAAGAGAATGGGGAAACAAGCGCCGTTTCGGCGGAGTGGAGCAGGTGCCGTAGATATGGGCGAAAAATAAATAAAAAATACATAAATAAATAATAAAATAAAATAAAATTGAAATGGCAGAAAAGAAACAAAACGCATAACGCGGCTTCCACGACGCGCCTTTGAAGATCGCCCGTTAGTGAATCGCGCACTAACGCGCGTTAGTGAATCTGAGGACTGTACTTTTGCTTATTGTTTATTGTACTTTCTTGCTTTATTCGAATAAAGCAAGAAGCGTAGTATGGCTTGAGGCGTACGACATGGACGACTTCAGGCCGCGCACGGCTCCGCTGAGAGTTCGTAATGCCGTCAGTGACAACCTCGTAGTCGAGTGCGCCGAGGCGTCGAGTACCCTGTACGGTCCGAAGTATCGTCGAAGAAGCTTCTCACAAAGTCCCCGTCGGCGTATTGGCGTCCATACCCATACACGGTCACCGGGTTGGTATTCCGTGTGGCGTCGTCGAAGGTTGTAGCGGCTTGTTATTTATTGTTGCATGTGCAGGGGGGGGGGGCGAAGGCGCGGGGGAAGGGGGGGGGGGGGACGAAGGCGGGCGAAGGTTCATCGCAGCGCCCTCTCCCTATTAACTCAATCTATGGGGCAGACCTTGCGCCCCCCTTTCCTAGGTGACCAGGGGGGCGGCCGCCCCCCTGCCCCTCTCCCCCCTTGCGCACGCCTATGCCCACGTGAGCACGATTTTAACCATGAACATATCCAGAAACCTTTTTCTGGGGGCTCTGACCTCCCTTTATCTCTGTGTTTGTATGCGCGCGCGCACAATACACATAAACTTGTAATAATTTTGGGGCGACAACATCGGTGCGACAACTTCGGTGGCTTCCTCACTGAAGTTGTCGCTTGAAATGTTCGTTTTCTTCCTGTTCGGCCCATACCACCATGGCTCCTCCACACATAATAATCGCAGTGAAAATCAGATAGACGAAAGCGTGGCCCATGGTCTTGTTGCCGAAGGGTTGCGATCGCAAAGCTCTTTACCATCTCATCATGCATTTCAGCCTCCAAGAATACGGCGAGCTTTCATGGGCAGACGCCGGGACGAATTGACAATTTGAAAAATAATTTAAGTATAAGCTTTCTGCAAGGTTTCTTTCTTATTATTTTTTCTTCAAAGCAGAAACTCGCTCAAACTTCACAGACTGTTTTTTTCTGTTGAAGTGCATTCCCTCCTTCAAATTTTTCTACGTGTCTCGGCACTTTCCCAATCACATGTTCCCCGATGAGCATGAGTAGCATGGGAGCTGACCATGAGGCATGATGTTCCCGAAGTAATTTTTGAAAAGACTTCGAGATGTGGGCGTCTTCAATGGAAGTACGGTCCCGTACTTAAAGGGGATTATTTGGTGAGCAACGGTGAGTTGCTCACCAAATTAACATTTGCATTCCTTGTCTGCACACAAAGCCGCCTTCTCGGAAGTGCTTGCTGGAAACACGTGCGCGGGACTTCGGTTCATTCCATTTCTAATCTTCATGAGCCATGTATTGTGATGTTCGTTATCCTTGAGGTAAAACCGTAAATGTGAAATTGCACCCTGCTCCATTGCATGCGAGGCGCATGAATTGCGGCAAACAGCACCAGAGCACTATGCCACCGAAAGCATTGGTCACGCTTTCCAAGCTCGTGTTCTTTCTAGATGCCAGTGCACATGAACTGGTTGTGAAACGAGGCTGACTGAGGCGAAGTGGGAAACCCAAAGAAAAAAACGCGATTGGGCCGCCGTCTTCCCTTTGTTAGAGCAAGGTTCCGTGAAGCAAGGTGGCATCGCGTGATCCAACTTAGCACATGACAACGACTGCAGCGCCCCTGTCCCCAGTGGTGGGCCTAGTGCACATAGATACAGGAAGCAGAACTGTAATGGCAAATTATCATATTACGATCACATTCATGCCATTCTTACGGTGAACTGAGCTTTAAAAGGGAGAAACCAGCGAAAACGCAGTCCAGCCGCGATTCGTGGAGAGCTATTCATCGTGATGTCCTCCACATTTGTTTTTATTTTGCTTCTGGCAGTGAGCCCGGTGGTAATAAGAGCAGCCAGGTGAAGTCTGACCCCAATGATGTTGGCGTCGTTTATACGAGCGAGCTTCGCAGCCATTTTGCGTCGGATTTCACACGGGATCTACTGCCGTCCCACAGAGAACTGTGCGGCTTCGATGGTTTCGATCACATGGTACCAGCACCCTCTCACCTGCTCTTCGGATGCGTGCCGCATTCCACAGGCGGATTGAGTGGCCACGACCGTGTTCCCACTGATCTGCCGCGCCTCTCCTCACTGCACGACGCCTCTGCTCCTCTTCTCTCAAGGGAAATTGCCATTAATAAAAACGCAAAATGAAACACGCGTGTACACAAACAGTACGTATTTGGCAATCGGACGCCTCGCATGCCATCAACAAAAACGAGGCTTCGCTTTCCGTCGGTTGCTGCCAGACGTCGTACGCAGAAAGAGCTGCCGCGAGAGGGGGGAGGAGGATCATTTCAGACTCACTGAAATGCAATCCTGCTTCTATGGCGAGATCTTCGCTGCGAGGTTCAAAGTCTGCAACCACATCCATCGCGGCAGCCACCTCGGCCATGCAACGGAAAATTCGCTGAGAGCAATGAGAATATTCGGTCTTTGCTCTCTTGAGAGAAGAGATATTCGGTCTTTGCTTACAAATATATTCACTAATAAGTCATCTTTTCACACCCGACAAGAACTGCACGCATTCTTGAATGCCCCTGTTCATTCCAGCTCAACTTCATATTTTTCGTTAGTGTACGTCCCTTTAAGGACCTTAACTGGCTGTGTGTGTTGGACGCCAAAGCTGGGCAGTTACACCAGAAAACATCTATACGCACATGTTTTACCCATTACCTCGGGAGAGAAGGCGGATCAAGAACATCGACTTCACTGTCGGCTTCCATGACGCGGTGAGCTACAACGATTCTTCCTTTTCTGCTAATACAGCTCAAGATTTCGCGTTTGATGCTTCATTTCCAACTGTTGCGAAGAGGATCGCAGCGACCAGCATTCGCTTGAAAACCTGTTTTGGGCTCCGCTGTTGGAGCAAAATCGCTGTCATGTGAAACAGGCTGGTGTGACATGGTATCGGCGTCATCTGGTCGATATAAGACTCGGATGAGCCACAAAACACAAAAAATAGGCCGAGGGTGCTGTGAGCGAACTAGACAGGGAGTGTCTATTCTTCCGGCAGCCGACAAAATTTGAGAAAATAATTTCACCTGGCATTAGCGTCATATTGGCACTCGGAAACCGTGTTCTTATTCGCGATAAATTTCCCTAAAAAACATCGTTGCGTGTTGTTAAGGTATGTACGTAGGTAATAAACACACACACACACGCACACGTGTGTGTGTGTGTGTGTGTGTGTGTGTGTGTGTGTGTGTGTGTGTGTGTGTGTGTGTGTGTGTGTGTGTGTGTGTGTGTGTGTGTGTGTGTGTGTGTGTGTGTACACGAAGCGATATCAGCCCGCAGACGTCGCCCCCACACATCAAATATACTTCCGGAGCCCCTGAGCCAGCGATAACGCTGGAATATTCGACGGCACATGTCGACGCGCTTCACCGTTTGTCAGTTGATCGACGGTTGACGCTCTGTTCGCCACTATCAGTGTATTGCTGTAGTTTGACTTTCAGTTTCCTGGCCACAAGTGCGGCCAAATAAAGAGTTTCATCTCGGACCTGCTGACTGCTGCCTTCGTCGACGTCGCGACCCCGTGACAATATTCACACTTGAAAGAGAGGAGACTAGAGGAGGAGAGTAGCGCATGCGCCGTGAGAGCAGAAGCGAGAACGCAGGAAAAGCGCAAGCAGGTGGTAGGAGAGAAGTGATGGGAGTAACGCTCAGCTGTTGGAGAGAGGGAAGGAGGAGAGTTGCGCATGCGCGGTGTGAGTGCGGACGCCGGCGACAGCGCGGGACATGCCGCCGCTATAAGATGCCTCGCATCTAAATAAAAAAAAAACGCCAGGCCTGCGCGGTAAGCGCAGGACTCTCACAGCGAAAGCTGGAATAGCGGCATTTCTAGAGCCCGTTATAATCTATCTTGTGGCTACTAATACAAGTACATTAGCAACGTACCCACTACATCACACATCATAATTTTTAGGAAGCTGGGAAGCAGCCATTACGATATTATTCATTATTCCGCTGAAAAGCGAGGTACCATCTGTAAGGCATTATGTGCATTTTGTTGTCTTATGGGCTTCGTTGGCAACGAATAGAAGTGCACTTGCCACGAACCCACTATGCTATAAAGCATCATAATTTTTGTGAAGTAGAGAAGCAGCCACCATGCAATTTTTCGTCATTCTGCGGACAAACGTGGTACTCGCAAAACACCTGTAAGGCAATATGTGCACTTTGTTGATGCTGTGGCTGATGACGATGAAGAATTATCGCAGAGGCCTTTGTAATGGGTTGGAAGCATTTGTTGCGCAATTCGCATTGTGTGACGCCCGGGCCCATGTTCGAACCTCGTTCCATCTTGAAAATTTTTTTCTTATTTCCTTTTTTTTTCTTATTTCGTACGATAGCGGTTACGGACACTACTGGCGGCGACGGACAACTCTGCGCCAAAAACGGCCGTTGAAATGATATCATAACAGCTTTCGCTGTAAAACAAAGAATTGAAGGGTGGGGAGACAGCAGTAAAGTACCTGAAAAATAACTAAAGTAGCGCCATTCGTGTCAGTGTACAGCCACCTCCTCACTCGTGCGCTTTGTAGATGCAGTTGAAGTTAGTTGAGCCGGAAAGAGAGGTTTGTGCAATTCTTCCGCCAGAGCACCTGAGGGCGCTGTAGTTCCAAGTGACGCTGTTGTAAAAGTCCGCGATATAAAGGGTATGAAAAAGAAATCACGCCACATCCACGCCACATTGAGGAGCTGGCCCGGTGAAGATCGTGAAAACCCGTGAATCTTCCGTCAAAGTCGCCTACAATCATATGAAGACGTGACACACGTTATTATATGTACATATATAAACAAGGTTTGATTAATTTACAATTTTGATGAACTATATGCACAATTTACAATTATATACATATTGTGGCGAAGCAATTGGTACTGTTTAACGGTTGCGCTCTCCAGCGGCTGCTAGTGGGTTGTCCTCTTCTAAACGCCGCTTGCGCTCGGGGCCCGTGCCTTTGCCTTGACTGTTGCCATAGTGCATTGTCGCCGAGTGCCGTCCAATAAACAGTTTAACAAATTGGTGGAGGTGCAGTGCTCCCATTCAATGCCCCTGGAGCTTCGTTCCCGTACTCTGCCATCTACCATGCCTCAAGACGCCACTCAGCAAACGCCGCCTCCCACACCGACCACATGTCCCGGTGTCCCACGCATCCGCGACCCACCTATCTTCACTGGCGCCGATGGCACCGACGTGGAGGACTGGCTCGCAATTTACGAGCGCGTGAGCGTACCCAACAAATGGGACGAACCAGGCAAGTTGAGCAACTTGGTCTTGTACCTCGCGGGAGTAGCAAGCTTGTGGTACAACAACCAGGCGTCCGATTTTGCGACTTGGTCCGATTTCAAGACCGCCGTCATCAACGTTTTTGGCCGCCCAGCAGTTCGTAAGCTGCAAGCAGAACAGCGCTTACGCGAACGAGATCAGCAGGCCGGTGAATCTTTCACCAGTTATATCGAAGACGTCCTGGACTTGTGTAAGAAAGCCAACGGCACCATGTCCTAGTCTGACAAGATCCGGAACATTATGAAGGGTATTGACGACGATGCATTCACCATGTTGCTCGCCAAAAACCCTTCCGCCGTGGCCGAGGTCATAACACTGTGCCAGAGCTACGAGGAGCTCCGCCGGCAACGTTCGATGACCCGTCGCTCTCCATCACGCGACGAAGAGCTTGCTGGCTTGGCAGCCATACCTGACCAGGCCACGCTGCTGGCAGAAATGAAGGCATTCGTGCGCGAAGAAATCACACGACAGTTCTCTCTCCTGGCCTTCGCCCACCCGCCGCACGTTCAACAGTCGTCGACCACCCTTCTTCCTCCCATACGCCGAGCGACTGAGCAGGAAATCGCGGAGGTGATGCCTGAGTACCACCAGCGACCTCGGGCTCCTGCGCCACAGAGCTACGCTCAAGTTGTCGCCAGGACGCACCAGGCAATCCCTGCGGCTGCACCCTTAAGTTACGCCGAAGCCGCCGCTAGACCTCCGTCCTTCGAAGCGGGCGTGCCGGCTACGTATGCTGCCGTCATCCCTAGGCCCCGACTGCAACCCACCTTGCAGTCATTTCAGCAGCCGCCCCGTCAATCGCATCCAGCGACATGGGCGGGATCTGCCCCGGGGAACCGATGGCGCACACCCGACAGTCGGCCCATCTGCTTTGCATGCGGTTATACCGGTCACGTGGCACGTTACTGCCATCGCGTGCAGCCGCCTCGAGTCGCGTCACCCACCACCAGCCAGTCCAGCCGTGCATTCTACGACCCGCCTATGTCGCCGACATCACGCCCAGCACCATCCACTCGCCGCTCTCCGTCTCCACGCCGTCGCTCCCTGTCACCAATGCGCCCGCGTTCTGTCGCACGAGAGCAGGAAAACCAGTCGTCACAGTCCACGAGGCAAGGGCTGCGACACTATCTAACTGTAAATGTCCTCAGCGAAGTCCATCGAATGTCATAAACGTGTTTGTGGACGGTGTTCGCGCACCTGCACTTATCGACACTGGAGCCGCCGTATCGGTTATGGACGCAAAACTTAGCTGCTTACTTCGAAAAGTGACGACGCCACTTTCTGGGATGTACCTCCGTACCGCCAGCTCCCAGAGTATTAGGCATACAGCAGTATGCACTTCTCGCGTCGTCATTCAGGACGTTCTGTACGACGTCGAGTTCATCATTATTGCTGCATGCTCCCACGACGTCATCCTGGGATGGGATTTTCTCTCCCGCCACGACGCCATAATTCACACACTGCGCACCAGCCGCCCTCGAACTCTCACCGTTCTCACATTTGACGCCGGCAGACAGTCCATCGGCATTCACCAAGGCCTCGTCAAAGACGATACCAAAGTTCCTCCAAACTCGTCGACGGCCGTGCCAGTTTACTTCGCCGGTCTCTGCGACACCATTGCACTCCTTTCGCCATCTGACCGCGTTTGCACTAGGAAAGTGTTGCTGCTACCTTTCGCGACCGTGCAAGTCACTCAGGGTACCACCGCTATTTTTGCTACCAACCCATCCCCGCACATTGTTACGTTGGTGCGAGGGGAATGTCTCGGCAGAGTGGAGCCCCTCGAAGACGCACAAGTTCTGGACGCACCCGATGACTCGCGCTGCACCAGTTCCCGTACCATCAGCGCCGTTTCCACCTCTGATTCATCACCCGCGGATGTATTTGGTCCCTCCATTGCTGACAACCTTACGTCGGTCCAGCGTTCTCAGCTTCTGTGCCTGTTGCAAGAATTTCGTTCTTCTTTCGATGTCGGGCAAACTTCTCTCGGCCGCACGTCCGCTGTTACGCATCGCATAGACACTGGCGCCCAACCACCACTGCGGCAACGTCCATATCGCGTGTCTCCCACAGAACGTCGGGTAATTAATGAGCAAGTGGACGATATGCTTCGACGCGACGTTATTCGACCCTCGGACAGCCCATGGCCGTCTCCTGTTCTCGTTGCCAAGAAGGACGGTTCTGTGCGCTTCTGTGTGGACTACCGAAGGCTCAACAAGATCACTCGGAAGGATGTTTATCCGCTGCCGCGAATCGACGACGCGACTGACAGCCTCCAAGGAGCAGAATACTTTTCATCTCTCGATTTGCGCTCGGGGTACTGGCAAGTACCCATGGCTGATGACGCTCGACCAAAGACAGCCTTTGTCACGCCCGACGGCTTGTACGAGTTCAACGTCATGCCGTTTGGTCTGTACAATGCGCCTGCGACCTTCGAGCGCGTGATGGACACCGTTCTGCGCAACTTGAAATGGCACACGTGCTTGTGTTACCTGGACGACGTCATCGTTTTCGCGCCGGACTTCACGCATCTTCAACGTCTGCGGCATGTTTTGACGCGTTTGAGGAACGCCGGCCTCCAACTGAATTTGAAGAAGTACCGATTTGCAGCACGGCAGCTGACAGTCCTAGGCTACGTCGTGTCCAAGGACGGAATCCTTCCCGATCCGGCCAAGCTTCGGGCCGTGGCCGAATTTCCCAAACCTACGTCCGTCAAAGAACTGCGCAGTTTCGTAGGACTGTGCTCCTATTTTCGACATTTCATACGCAACTTTGTTACCATCATATCGCCGCTGACGAAGCTCCTTGGGAGTAACGGGCCTCTACATTCATGGTCGTCCGAATGCGACGACGTGTTCACAAAGCTCCGTCGTTTGTTGACGTCTCCTCCCATACTACGCCACTACGACCCTACAGCCCCAACGGAGGTACACACGGACGCCAGCGGTGTAGGCCTCGGCGCTGTTCTTGCGCAACGCAAACCAGGGTTCCCCGAATATGTCGCGGCATACGCAAGCCGTACGCTTACCAGAGCCGAGACCAATTACACCGTCACGGAAAGAGAGTGCCTGGCGATCATCTGGGCCCTCACAAAATTCCGACCTTATTGTATGGTCGCCCATTTGATGCCGTCACCGACCACCACGCACTATCCTGGCTGTCGTCATTGAAGGATCCCTCGGGCCGTCTCGCCCGCTGGGCACTTCGCCTGCAAGACTAGGACATCCGCGTACTGCACTGCAACGGACGCCAGCATGCTGACGCCGACGCCCTCTCGCGCTCCCCCTTGCCTGATGACAATGCCTCCTGCTCAGTATCTCACATTGCTGTTTCTTCTATTGATGTTCACACCATCGCTACCGAGCAGCGCAAGGATAAATGGATCGCCTCGCTGATAGACTTGCTCACTGATCCGACGGCAACACCAACCACTCGCGCGTTGCGTCGTCAAGCCCACCATTTCGCCATTCGTGACGACCTACTGCACCGACGCAATTACAACGCCGACGGCCGACAGTGGCTCCTTGTGATACCCCGAAGTATGCGTGCTGAAATATGCGAGTCCTTCCACTCTGACCCGCAATGCGCGCACTCGGGGGTATCCAAAACTTACCACCGCATTCGACAAGGATATTTCTGGCGAGGGATGTACCGCTACGTGCAGAAGTTCGTCCGCTCCTGCCTCGATTGCCAACGCCGAAAACCTTCAACCCACGTGTCACCAGTCGGTCTACAACCATTACCTTGCCCTAACCGTCCGTTTGGGCGCGTGGGCATCCATTTGTATGGACCACTTCCTCTGACGTCGGCTGGTAACCGTTGGGCCATCGTCGCCGTTGACCATCTAACGCGATACGCCGAAACCACTCCTCTCCCAGCGGCTACAGCGCGCGATGTGGCCTCCTTCCTGCTCCAGAGATTCATGCTACATCACGGTCCCCCTCAGGAGCTGCTCAGTGATCGAGGCCGTGTCTTCTTGTCGGAAGTCGTCGAAGCCATTCTCAAAGAGTGTCATGCTGTTCACCGCAAAACTACTGCTTACCACCCGCAGACGAATGCCCTAACCGAACGCTTTAACCGCACGCTCGGCGACATGCTCTCAATGTACGTCGCCGCCGATCAGACAAATTGGGATGCTATTCTGTCTTTCGTCAACTACGCCTATAATACCGCCTCTCAGAGCACTACTGGTTTTTCACCCTTCTTCCAGTTGTACGGAAGGCACCCGTCGCACACCATTGACACGATACTACCCTACATGCCAGATCCATCTGATTGTGCGCCTATTTCTGACACAGCCTGGCTTGCTGAAGAGTGTCGCGAGCTTGCAAAGACCTTTACAACGCACGAACAAGAGCGGCAGAAGAGCCTTCGCGGTGGCACCACCACTTCCGAGTCCACGTTACTCCCCGGAGCGCTCGTATGGCTCTCGGTCCCTACCACTGCAACCGGCCCCTACTTCAAAACTACTGCCGAAATACGAAGGCCCCTACCGGGTCGTCGAGCGCACATCCCCGGTCAACTACCTGATCGAACCCATCGAACCATCTTCGGACATGCGCCGTCGAGGGCGCGACATAGTCAACGCGGAGCGCCTCAAGGCCTTCTATGACCCACTCATAGTAACGAGCTGTTAGGTCGCCGGACAGCTCCCTTTTCGTACCTGGGGTAATTGTGGCGAAGCAATTGGTACTGTTTAACGGCTGCGCTCTCCAGCGGCTCCTAGTGGGCCGTCCTCTTCTGAACGGCGCTCGCGCTCGGGCCCCGTGCCTTTGCCTTGACTGTCACCATAGTGCATTGTCGCCGAGTGCCATCCAATAAACAGCTTAACAATATTGATGCAGTACATACAAGAAACATCTAAGTGCGCCTCATTCTCCATTGTCGATACTTGCAGACGCAACGCTCCTAATGTTCTTTCAATTTGAAAACTGCCCTCGAGACGCGCACGACAATGTGGCCCTAACAACAGCTGTCGGACGCTCGCCTGGCTGTCAACCGCGTTCCCCACTCGCCCTGCGAGAAACAACGGCCAGGCTAGAGGGAACACACGACGCGCGTAGCATTCCTCTTCGCGTTCCGCGACAATTTGAATGGATGGATGCAGATTACAGCGCGGAACTTTGTCCCAGCTTAAGAACCTGGCGAGTCAGCTCTGAATAGCGATAAATACGGCAATGTAATGTATACCGGAGCAAGGGGCATCTTTTCATTGTCTCCGACAGCATAAAATTGTAGGGTACAAATCTTTTAGTACGCAAAAGTACTTGCTCCTAATGGCAGCGTCACTGCAAACTCGGTGGCGCTTAGAAATCGCTACAGTGGCGCATTAGCTTTTTAGAAGGTTGTCCGAGTGCCATCTCGTTCGTCCTCATCTGGGTTGTTTACTTGATCGGTGCGCGGTGCGTGGCCGACCGCGCTTGAGTCAGTTCGTACGATGGTACTGGATGCTTCAGGATGCCGACCTGCTGTGCCAGTGGCACCAACCACCGGTAGGTACAACGGCAGAAAGAGGGGGTTTTCACTACAGCGGGTGAAATCTGTAGCTTCCCGAAGGACACTCTAGAGGCGTTGCTGCAACTGCTAGGAGAGGAGGCAGAGGCGAAGGGACGCAGTTGGCGCTAGTTTATATTTCAGGGGCGAAGCTCCTTAAGGCGGCACCCGTTCGTCCCTCGTAGTCGTAGTCGTAGTAGTCGTAGTGCGTAACCAGTCTTACGCTTTGACCTCCAAGGTGGTGCCGGTGGGAGATTTTTCCTGTGCGTTGTTGAACAATAAAAAATTCGCAGCGTGCGCGTTAACTAAAAGCCGAATTCTTCTGTCTCTCATTCCCCATTAGCAGCCATTGGCATGTTCCAGTAGGAAACGTTAGTAGAAGTAGAAGTGTAAGTGTTAGCTAAAAGCCGACTTCTTCTGTCTCTCATTCCCATTAGCAGCCATTGTTTACCTCCAAGGTAGTGCCTGGTGAGATTTCTCCTGTGCGTGAATAAACAATGAAAATTTTGTTCGAAACGCCGTTGATTGATGAAATACACCAACGAAAGACGCCAGATGTTTTGTTAAAGCAAAACGAAAGAACGCCAGATGTTTCTAAAGCAAAACGAAAAGACTCCAGCTGCTTAACGAAAGACGCCAGATGTTTTTTAAAGCAATGGTTTTCTAAACAATGAAAATTCACAGCGTACATGTAAAATTAAAGTGAGCTGCAAATCGTCATAACTCATCGAACCTTTAGTGTAAACGCGCCCGATCTCACGTCGGTGATGATGTACTGGGCAGAATTCACGGAAGATTCACGGTTTACCGATGAACCTGCGCAGCTTCGCCCACTCATCATCATTCACTCCGTGGATATGCTGTGATTTTTTCAGTGGGCCGCTCTTGCTCGGTGGACGCTAGCGCCCATGCATCACTACAGGGCTGCGACGCTGGTTGCGTTGTGTGCTGTGCTTGGTGGCGGATCATCACCTACGTCCGCGTTCGGCGGCGCGTTCTCATCGGCGTTTCGGTCATTTGAGCATTACTAGTGTTCGAAGCTGGACGTGTGTCGAATCTCTCAGGCGCTGGCTGCCATCCGATGCCGAGTTAAGTTGAAAGCAGTGCGAGAAACGCTAATGCTGCGTTGCTCTGAGTGCCGTCAGTTCCTTCGAAGCTGCGATGTGTGCTGCTTGTGTTTGTGCGCGTGTTGGTCGTTGAGTGACTAGGCTATGATGCCAAGGAAGTGTTGTGTTCCACAGGGGGTCCACTAGGTGGCGGCGTGGCTTGCGGACGTGTCTGCTTCAGCTCCGCCAACCGACGTTGATCTACTAGGTCCAATGTGTGCGTTCCCTCGAAATTTCTACTGTAAAACTCCGGGAAGTTACAAGGAGCAGCTGGATACCGCATTTATCACGGTAGGTCCACTGAAACCTCTTTTGTGGGTCCTTTCTCCGACACCGAGGGTTAAGCCTGTTTAGGCTTAGCACGACACCGGCTCCGCGAAAGGGCGGAAAGGCGGGTAGGTGCGGCCGCTCGTTTGGCCGACCACGAGACGGCCATGCCTCACGAGGCAATGGTAGAAGGTGAGCAAATCTCCAAAGAGGAAGACGAGTCCAACGGCTGGATTACCGCTCACAGAAAACGGAACGCGGATAAAACCCGCCTCGAGGACGAGACGCGCACGGTAGGGCACAGTGGAGCCCGCGTTGGCGCCAGAAACGCCGGCCAGCTGAGAAAGGTTGCCGCAGCCTCCAGGCTACCGCGCCTGCCCAAATCACACTTTCGAGTGGTCGTCCGCCCGGGGGGAGGGTTCGACGTGCGCAAGTGCAGTCAGCTTAAAGTCACGCAAGCCATTCATCTGGCGTCCTTCGTTAAGCAGCTGGCGTCTTTTCGTTTTGCTTTTAGAAAACATCTGGCGTCTTTCGTTGGTGTATTTCATCAATCAACGGCGTTTCGAACAAAATTTTCATTGTTTATTCACGCACAGGAGAAATCTCACCAGGCACTACCTTGGAGGTAAACAATGGCTGCTAATGGGAATGAGAGACAGAAGAAGTCGGCTTTTAGCTAACACTTACACTTCTACTAGCGTTTCCTACTGGAACATGCCAATGGCTGCTAATGGGGAATGAGAGACAGAAGAATCCGGCTTTTAGTTAACGCGCACGCTGCGAATTTTTTATTGCTCAACAACGCACAGGAGAAATATCCCACCGGCACCACCTTGGAGGTCAAGATCTGGTACTAGCGTTAAAGGGCCCCTCACCAGGTTCGACAATTTTGAGCTAACAAGCGCAATGAATACACTGGGCGTTCACGATCATGTCTGCCAAAATTTGCAACGCTACGCACCGCGGAAATGGGTCAAATTTCAAGGTGAACGCTGCTTGCCCTTCCTCTCGCGGGCGCGCGCTTTAGAGAATGAGGGGATGGCGTACATGAGAAAATGGCCCTACGTAGGTGGTAGTGCTGTGACGTCGCTCCTCTACGTGGACGACTGTGCTCTGACGTCGCCAACAGTAGCACGTGACACCGTGATAAATATTTGACACGACATGTGTAGTTTGTGTAATTTGTTGCTTGAATAGATTAATAAAACTTGAGACAAATAATGAGACACACAAAGGGAATGTGTGCGTTTTTTCACTTTTTTTTCGTGAATTGCAGCGAGATGCGGTGCTAATGTGCCTCCGTTTCCCATGCGTTCGTGTCCCCGCGGTTAGCGCATCGAGCAGACGCCAGCCCTGGAAACGAAAGTAATGTTCTGGCGCGTTCGAGCACTCATTACGCTCATTTATTCTACCGCGTCCAAGTAAACGTTAATGCGGCACTGGCCCATGATACCGCCACTCTCGTGCCCGTACAAATGTCTCAACTTTCATGCCCGTCCCGCAGAAACAGGCAGTACACCACAGAGAACGCCGACAAAACGCCCACGGCCGCTACATAAGAAAAAAAAAGGTAGCAGCCGTGCAACGCCGCTCGCGTGATCGGGCTGACTTGGGCACGTCATGCGCACGTGAGCATGCATGCGCATGACGTGTTCATGCGTATGTGTCAAGTGAAGAGGGCAGGGAAGGGACCTGGCTTGCTAAGGCTACACGGGGCGAGTGGCAAGGGTTTGAAACTCGCCTCCTCGCATCATGGTTTCGCGCCGCTACAAATTATTAAATGCGAAGCATTTCTTAGCGAACCTCTGGCACTTTGAGCGTTTCTATCTACGTATCTATCTATCTATCTATCTATCTAGCTAGCCGCCTACGTCTGGGTGCTCTCATGATCGCCTCCTTAACTTGGTGTAGACCAAAATTTGCATAGGAAGGTAAGAGGATTTGACGAATATGATTGCCGGCTCATGATATGAATAACGTTAAAAAATTGTCGCGTACGTCGTCAAACCCTTTCCACTAGACACGTGTGGCACATACCCGTTTACCACGGGCTGTGGTGTACGGGTATGCGCCACAGGTGATTGACAGTTTATATCTACCCAGCAACGGCGAGAACAGACAGTGCTAACTTAAATGTTAGAGCGTTAAGGAAAACCAACATCGGCAGCATTGACTCAACGAATGGAAAGAATGAAAATTAGGATCCTAGCAGGAATCGAACCCAAGCATTCTGCGTGGCAATCAGGTATTCTGCCACTGAGCCACGCCAGGTCTGTAATCTGGTTTGAAAAAGCAGCCTACGCAGGCGTAATATCAGTGCAACGCCAATTGTGGTTGTGGTGTTGGCTATGTAATTTTGCAGAAAAGCAATAAACGCTACATGATACTCCTATGATGTGTACTCCTACGATACAGGTGTCATATCAGATTAGTGTCTGTAGTTCCAGTGTTGGCTCCGCTTTTATAGCAGTCTAATAAACATTACGTTTGTATTCCTATGATTCAGCAAGCTATATTGAAGCATTGCTCGACCCCGGAGGAATACATTAACGAAGGTTACATATGATATCCACATCACCGCACCGTAAAGTGCACTTCGTCCACCAGAACGTTCTCGGTACACGTATAAGCACTACATATCAGTTTACTGCTTCTGGTGTAGGTAATACCCACGTTGCCATTCGCAGCGTTACCCAACCGTAAACAACTGCTTATATAAGACATATGCGGCTCTTCAACATATATATGTGTGCGTATAAAATTTATACAAATCTTTAGCGCCATTTTGTAACTTGTCGTTCAGTAAAAAAAGTTACGCCACAGTCACCTACCCGCCGCATGCTTCGCATAACATGGACTCCCACGGTACGTGGGATCTGCCGAATTTTTTTCTCAGCTCGTAATGAACCGATTTGAAAAATTCTTGCGGCATAGTGCTCTTCATTCGGCACACAACAACTTCCAGCGTCTAACTAAAATTTGCTATGCGGCCTGGTGAGGGGCCCTTTAAGACTGGTTACGCACTACGACGGGGACGAACGGGTGCCGCTTTAAGGAGCTTTGCCCCTAAAAGTGTGTGACCTGTGCGGAACTTTGATTACCACAAACGGTCATGAATGCGTGCAACCGAAGTGCGCGCTCTGCGGAGACGCTCACCTCACCGGCGACCGAACCTGCAAAAACAGGTATCAAGTCCCCTACGTCGTAAGACGACGCCGTAGAAGAAGACGGAAAAGCGGCAAGAAGAAGAACGCAACGAGCAACGCAGCCAACGCTGGAGGTCTGGGAATCCCCGCTTCCACCGAAACGCCAACTGCGGAGGCTTCCAGGAACGCCACCTGTCCTGTACATCAGTGTTCCTTCTCAGTCCTTGTCCATTTTCGCGCTAGCCAATTTTGAAGATTATGAACCAACTAGCCCAACAACGTATACTATTAAGCTCTAGATCGAGATCCAGGAGCAGATCCCAGGTTCGGATCAACTCGCAGCCTACCTGGGCGGACAAGGCAGCCAGAACAGGTGAGACCCGTGCCCCCGCGCAACAACAGCCACTGCCACAGCAAACGCTAGACAAAATACAATCACTGGAGCGTGAAAACGCGTCTCTTGGAAAAGAATTATCTGAAATTAAATCACTACTGCAAGAAATGCAGCAGAGAGAACGCGCGTCTGGTGGCCAAGCTACCGCCGCCGCTGCGTCTCTTAACAGAGGCGCTAAACGCAGGGCGGGCCCCGAACCCATGGACGACGAGACGCTTCACGTGTCAGACATCTCAGAACTGCTTGACAAGCTAAGAACGGACATAATTTCCGAAATTAGCCCCATCAAGCTCCAACTGGCTGAGCACACCACGAGGCTCCAAATTTTAAAATCCGACAGGCAGCGCGCGCTGCTTGGTACGCCCCCACCGCGTCAGTAAAATGGCCAACGCACGTAATCTAGTCCTCTGGCAATGGAACTGTGTCAGCTTCCGCAAAAGGAAGGCAGTCTTACAACAACTACTTAGCTCTGCTATCGAAAAGCCGTCAGTCATCCTCCTCCAGGAAACGTTTACCGATGTTGTCGCTCTTCGCGACTATCGCACAGAAGCTTACTTCTCGGAGGGTAAAAGGGGAGTAGCGACACTTGTCTCGAAGAATCTTGCCTATTTATGTCATGACGTTAGGCCGGACTTAAAGGTTGAACACATCATAATCGAACTCATCCCAAACGCTCAACTCAAACAATCCGTTTTTATTCTAAACGTGTGCAGCTCCCCACCCGACAGAAGGCCGACGTTTCACGCTCTTTTCCAGAAAGTTTGCAAAATTGCAGGCGATCGTCCACTCATAATAGCAGGTGACTTTAACGCACACCACCAAGATTGGGGCTACATCAAAGATACAACCAAGGGTAAGGCCCTCGCGGCACAGATCGCAGCTTGTGGCCTCACCTTAGTCACCGATCCGAAATACCCCACCAGAATTGGAAACTCGGTCAGCAGGAATACTACGCCAGACCTGATCATGGTTAGGAAAGCGGAGGAACCCGTATGGACCAATTTACACGAAAATCTCAGCAGTGATCACTACATTAGTAGCCTCGCGATAAGAGTCTCATCACCGCCGCTCCGAAAATTTAAAGTCACGGACTGGCACCTCTTTAGGAATATCAGAAAGCAAGATGAGACAAAATACAGCTCGTTGGAGGAATTATTCACTCGCCTCAAAGAAGACGTTGCGGCTTCCACAAAGAAAGTGGAGACGGACTGGGAAGTCCAGCGCATGGATAGTAGATTAGCACACCTGCTAGAAGCCATAAACGCGCTGCAGGCTCAGTGGAAAACGCAAAAACTAAACCGACGCTTACGCATAAGGATCGCTGAACTTAATAGATGAGCATAGCGAAACACTTGCTCGGCAGTAATGGGACGAAGTATGCAATGCCGTCGATGGGCAAATGAGTAGCGGAGCGAAATGGAACATCCTCAAGCATCTACTTGGGGACAAACAATCCAAAGCCAATCAGCAGCTCACAATCAACAGACTTATCCACGGCTTAAAAAACTCGGGCATGACCGAAACACAAATTACAGACGAGCTGGCTTCGAGATATCTTTGTATCGAACCCGGCTCACAAAATGACTACCCCCCTGCGACACAAGAAAATGGGACGGACCCTCTGGGCTCCCCCTTCACCTGCGCGGAGGTGCGAGAGGTACTCCACGAACTGAATGGCAGATCAGCACCGGGTCCCAATGGGATCACTAACAAACTTTTAAAGAATTTGGATGACGCGGACATCGAGGTTCTCACGAATAAAATCAACGAGGTATGGGACACTGGCGAGGTACCACAGGAATAGCGCATCGCCACCGTAATCCTTATCCCGAAGCCGAGGAAACCCTTGGAGCTTGGCTCACTAAGGCCAATTTCACTCCGTGTGTGGGGAAGGTTGCTGAACACGTCATCCTCAATAGGGTCACTAAATTTGCAGAAGAAAGGAATCTTCCATTTAATCAAATTGGATTCCGGCCATCCATGTCCACACATGACGTAATGCTCCTTCTAAAACACAAAATCATTGACAAGGCCACCAGAGACACCAGAGCCGTTCTGGCACTCGACCTGGAAAAGGCCTTCGACAAGGTTGTAGTGTGCACGTACTTCACAGGAGTACGGCCACTAGCGTGGGTTCGGACTTAGCGAGCCACAGGGCCGCGTTTGCCGTCGCCTCGCGTGAACTAGCGCGCCGCTGCACACGTACGTTCGAGCGCAAAGGCGCCGAGCGTAACGCGGCAAGTACACAGTACTGCTCTCGAGATCCGCAACAGTTTATTGCCTGCGGCAACACCACAAACGCCGTACAACGCCCGCTCCCAAAGGCGGCGGGAGAAGCAAACAGGCTTCACCACGCCACGGGCGAAAATACAACACAAATGGTGCCGCTAGCACGTCTCCGCGGGCAACGGGCTCACGGCGACACGCCGCTGAGAGAAAACGGGTCTCTCGCGACTATGCTGCGTACTCTTACGATCTGTGACCACAGGGCCCGATCGCTCGAGTGAGGGCAAACTCCGCTCGCGTTGGCTTCGATAAGTACGGTTTCGGCGTAGTACGACCACGCGCGAATGCACCGCACCGCTCTTCAGCCTAGCGTTCGGAAAGGGACAACGTAAGGTAAGCGCTCGCCGCTGGCGCAAGGCACCGTTAGCGAGTTCCGTCCGAGCGAGCCCAAAAGAGGAGCCGACGGACGGGAGAGGAAATGCGTGCTTACCCCACGAGGTCCAGAGAGGGTCTCTCCCTCGCTGCGCGAAACGTCTCGCGGGCATCGCGGGACACGAAACTCGAGCGCAGCGCCCCCCGTCGAGGCCCGGCGCCGGGAGAGAGGAGGTTAACGTCACTCCCCGCTCGCCCAGCGCCGTAAGACGGCGGAGGAGAGGAACGACATGATCGGACGTGGGGATGGCAGAAATAGGCGAAAACCAGCGCAATGGCGACGGGCAAGCCTCAATCCCCACAAGGTCAAACACTCTCACATACTTGATTCAATTAAAGAAGCAGGTCTAGGAGAACATTTCTACAAGTATGTAAGCTCCTTTCTTAAGGACAGAAAAGCCACCATTCTCCTTGGAGCTATGGGCTCGAGTACAATTTATCTCGGACCCAGGGGCACCCCGCAAGGGGCAGTACTCTCCCCGTTCTTATTTAATTTATCCCTGAGAGCTCTCTCCTGCAGTCTGGCCGAGATTGAAGGTCTCGGTCACGCCTTCTATGCCGACGACCTCACACTTTGGTGCGAGGGAGGTAGCGACGGGCAGATCGAAGAGTAATTGCAAACAGCGATCAGAGTCGTTCAGGATTTTTTTAACAGTGCAGGACTCTGCCTATCGGCTAAGAAATCTGAACTGCTACTATGCCGACCCACAGTCGGTGCAAAGAAAGGGGCATTTCCTGATATTTCTATAACCACAGCGAACGGATCCGTTATACCGGTCGTACGCAGAGTTCGAATCCTTGGTATGTTCTTGGAGGAGGATGGCAGTAACGCCTACACCTTAGAGCGCATAGCAACCAGAGCAGATTCTATGACAAAATTAATCACGCGGGTGGCCAACAAACGAGGGGGGCCATCTGAAGAGAACCTTCGCCGACTCTTCCATGCCTTCCTGATAAGCCACATCAATTACATAGCCCTGGCCCACACGTGGACCAGAAGGGACGAGGCTCGACTGGAATCAATCATTCGCAAAAGCATAAAAAAACGCCAGGCCTGCGCTGAAACCGCAGCACAGTCACAGCGAAAGCTGGAAGAGCGGCGTTTCTAGAGCCCGTCCGATAATCTCAGAGCCTAGACCTCTCTAATAGCCGTAATCTTAAGATAGGCAACATCCGCGCCCTGCGAGGCCGGGGACTTCCCACGCGCCGGATGTGTAAATAAATGTTATTTCTCTCTCTCTCTCTCTCTCCAGAGCCCGTTAAGCTCTCTTGGGGCTACAATACAAGTACACTAGAAAGGTACCCACTACGCCATAAATCACAATTTTTGTGAAGTTGGGAAGCACCTACTAAGCCATTATTCGTCATTCTGCGGAGAAGCGAGGCACCAGCTACACGTCCGTAAGGCATTATGTGCACTTTGTTGACGCGACGACTGATGACGATGAAGAATTATGGCTCAGCCCTTTGTAATGGGTTGGAATCTTTAAACGGCCCACCAGTTATGTAATTTGCTTTGGGTGACGCCCGGTCACTATTTGCCTCTTCCGTCATGCTGTATAACATACGTTGACGTGGGAGAGAGACGTGGGGGGGGGGCGAAGAACTTTACTGAGACCCCGAGGAAATGGATCATGCGCTTATGGGCTTCTTTGGCAACCAATACAAGTGCACTTGCGAGGAACCCACTACGCTACAAATCAGTGTAATTTTACTGAGACCCCCAGGAAGTAGATCATGAGCTTATGGGCTTCCTTGGCAACCAATACAAGTGCACTTGTGAGGAACCCACTATGCTATAAATCATTGTAATTTTTGAGAAGTAGGGCAGCAGGCACTGTGCCATTTTTCCTCATTCTACGGAGAGCGTTGGTACCTGCTATACGCATGTAAGACATTATGCGCACTTTGTTGATGCTGTGCCTGATGACGATGAAGAATTATGGCAGAGTCCTTTGTAATGGGTCGGAAGCATTCAACAACCTACTCGTTGCGCAATTCGCATTCTGTGACGCCTGGTTACAGAATTCGCGTTGTGCGACGCTTGGTGCTTGTTTTACTCTTCTACCACGCTATATTGCATATGCTAATGTGGTTCCTTTCCGACATGAAGCCTGTATAGGACCTTTTTGCAAAGCAGTTTCAAGCACCGGCATGGCTCAGAGGTTGAATACTGGGCTCCCACGCAGAGGGCCCAGGTTCAAACCTCGTTCCATCCTGGAATTTTTTTCTTATTGTTTTTTTTTTCTTATTTCGAGCGATACTGGTTACGGACACCGGCGGCGGCGGCGGCGGCGGCGGCAGCGGCGGCGGCAGCGGACAACTACGGCGCCAAAAACGGCCGGTGAAATGATCTCATAACAGCTTTCGCTGTAAAAGGTACTAGGTCTCCCACAAAGCACCAGTACCGAAAGGCTCTTGGAGCTCGGCGTTCACAACACCTTTAGAGAAATAGTAGAAGCGCAACAGGTGGCACAAGTTGTAAGACTGGCTTCCACGGAGGCCGGCAGACAGTTACTAGCATATATTGGTATACGTTCCAGCATCACCAGGCAAAGGGAGTGCACACTTCCCGTGAAAATTAGGGAAATGTATTCGGTATCTCAGATACCCAG
Organism: Rhipicephalus sanguineus; assembly: GCF_013339695.2. NCBI lineage: Eukaryota > Metazoa > Arthropoda > Arachnida > Ixodida > Ixodidae > Rhipicephalus > Rhipicephalus sanguineus. The sequence goes on along the minus strand of NC_051184.2, from coordinate 149,123,476 downwards.
AAACATGCACCCTCAATACAATTACGGCAGACGCAAAGCGAGGGCCAGGGCCCTTCTCAGCAGAGCGGCAAACATTGAGGACAACGTCGCCTTCGTTGACGCTGCGCAATACGCAGCTTCAAAACACTTTGTTTCAGCGGCTACGTCGCTGCGGGGGGAGCTGCTGACATCGCTTACGATTAAAAACACGGACGCTGATAAAGCCGAACAGGTGGCGGTGGCCATCACCATGGCTACAACGAACCGTTCCACCATATTCACAGACTCGCGAACTGCCTCCAGAGCGTTCATGAAAGGCTCGGTATGCAAAGAAGCCGCTCGCGTTCTCTCTGCTACACCTTGGACAGGCAAAAAGCACCTAATCTGGTTCCCCGGTCACGTGGGCAGTGATGCTCATGAAGCCATCCCTAACGCCAACGAACTTGCACACTTCCGGGCGCGAGGTCTCACCCGCCCCGCAGGAAGAGGGCACTCGGAGGCTGAGAGAGGGCAGTGGCAACGGGACCCTCTCCTCACATTTAACGAGGTGTGTAAGCACTACCAACTGGGTCGTCGGAAGTTTCCGCTTCCACACCGAGACCTAAACAGACCACAGGCAATCACCTTGCGAATGCTACAGACGGCGACGTATCCGTCTCCGTTTTACGATCTAAATTCACAGAAGGCATCAGCCCGGGCTGTCCGCGTTGCGGACATCCCAGGTGCACTCTTCAGCACATGCTGTGGCAGTGCCACGACTTGCGCGGTGGCTCAGGGTCTCCCTCCACGGAGGAAGACTGGCTCCGACTTCTCACTAGCTCCGCCAAGGAAGAGCAGCTCAGGGCTGTCCAGAGAGCCCGCGAAGTCGCCGAGAGTCTCAACCTCCCGGCTCCATCGTGGGTGCGGCCTGCGGACGTTACCCCCTGACGGGGCATTCGTCTTCTCAGGACCAAATAAAGTTCTTTGTCTGTCTGTCTGTCTGTCTGTCTGTCTGTCTGTCTGTCTGTCTGTCTGTCTGTCTGTCTGTCTGTCTGTCTGTCTGTCTGTCTGTCTGTCTGTCTGTCTGTTCCACATTCTTGTGTCAACTCGAGGCCCAAGATACACGTATTTGGATTTCCAACCGATGAAGACACGCGGAAGGCATGGATACGGGTTATCTCAAGGGATAATTTCAGCCCGAGAAAGCATTCAAAGGTAAATACACACCTTCTCTTTTGTTTCTCGTGTATTCCGTTTCATGTAGTATGATGGCATTACGTTTCATTTTTGTCACGTGCGTGCGTTTCGCAGTATGTTACGGTGAACTGCACAAACGCGAAGTGTAAAGTTGTCACTCTCTTGTCACTTGCAGGTGTGCGAAAAACACTTCAGTCCGGACGATATTCTACGAGAAGTTTGCAATAAACAAGGAACAAAAGCGGAACGAGATGTGTATGCTTATTTATGTACTTTGAAGCATGCGTTGTTTTTCTTTATTAGAACATTTGGCACGCAAATAACGGGGGTTCCAATCAAATGTAAAAGTCGCCACATGTCACGCACTGTGGGAGTTGATGTAATGCGTAGCAGTCAGCAAGGAGCTGCATATATCGCATTATTTGTCTGTGAGGCAAATGAGGGCCTTCATGTCATAACAACGGGTTAACCATTGAATGTTTGTCGTGCATTCATGCATGTACATTTCGTTAAATACCATGCTATAGAACTGACATTCTGGTATGTACAATACATGGTTGCTCATTTATATTCGTCACGCACATATTTCACGTCCTACCGCTTTTAGTCTAGATCCGGTTAGCGAAACAGCCGGAATTGTACTTTGACAATGTCATATAATTCACACCTTACTTGACAAACATGTCACGATTTGCATGCTAGGACCTATCACTTATGCTCCTCATACAGTCACGTCACGGCACACCAGTTTTGATACACATCTTGCAAGCCAAACGGTTGCGAGCCCACCATGAGCGTGGCAATCAAGTCATGCCGCACGTGGCATGACTGTCATGATTTTTACGTTACAACCTGTCATTTATGTTCGTCATACAACCATGCCACGCTATACCAATTTTGGTATACATACATTTAATGAAACGGCAGCGAGCGCTCCAAGAGTGTGTCATGTAAATCAAGCCTTACATGACATACACGTCATAATTTACGTATTATAGCTTATGAGTCCTGTTTCTCATACACTCCTGTCCCGCCATACCGATTTCGGTGTATATTAAATGAACTAAACGGCAGCTAGAGCACGAATACCGTAGCTCACGCAGGTCGAGGGTCAGCCCACTAGCGACACGTCACTCTAACAGCACCCAGGCCTTGACGAAGTTTGTCTAGGTGGCATTGATTGAAGGCGGTGGCAACATCCATGAGGTGATTACGAACGCACGTAGGAATCGTTTGTTGAAAGAGGCGCCCAAAAAGGAAACACTTGAGCGCGTCGATGTGTCCAGCTTTACGCCATTAAAATTACTACGCCGTGTACTCTCGGCGCAAGAAATGCATTCGCATTTCCTCACGATTCCCTTCGGGGAGGTGGGGGCATTTTTTTCTGCTTCATCAGACGACGCTGCCGATCGGTAGTCGAGGCTTCTGAGAACACGCAAGCCAAGAGTAATAGCGCTGCACGGGACCTGGAATTTACAAATAATTCTCAATCAGCTAGAAATCGTTCCCTCTTCCTTCTACAAGTAAGGCCATAGACCCAAATGACCGCGCCACATACCCAAGTTCACGGCCATTGGCTGATTTGAGCATCGTGCGCTGCATAGTTACCGTGGCGGCCGCTGGAGGCCACCGCGTGCCCGCGCGCGCGCTCGTGATCACACTGAAAGTAATCCGCGCTTTCGAAGGGTAAAAAAAGCTGGCTGATCCCTCTGTCATAGGAATCAGTATAACACGAAAGTGAAACGTGTCGCTACAGAAGTAGTTGATTCTTTATAGTGCATTGGTATAGGAGACCTTGTAGAAGTCTATCGTTTGGCGGATATTGGCCTCGAGGCCCACCACTTAAAACGCCGGCGCCACCGTCGGCGTGACGTGCTTGGCAGGATCACGTGGTCTCAGCGGCCGCGTCGGCTGCTTGTGGCGCACTGCCGCGTGCTTTGAAAACGAGTTTCAAGTACCACATGCGCTGCGGTCTGTTCAAATTCGGAAGTTTTCTCTCATTTTCCACTCAATTGAAACCATTGTAATAGAGTGGCTGCCTCCGAAGGCGACGAACATGGGGCTCTACCGCTCGGTGCCGCAGTGCCACGCTTACGCAAAGGAGCCCAGTGTCAGCCTGCACTGGTAACCGCGGGACAAGAAACTGCGTGAAGCATGGGTTGTAAAGCTAAGAACCAGCAAGTAGCCATCCGCTACGAGTCTTGTGCGCAACAAGCACTTCCGCGACGAACACTTTTGTTACTGCGTCGGGCCTGCGATGTTCGGTGAGTAGCAGACAGCGCGCACTGAAACGATGGCTCGCGCGCGCTTCCCGCCGGCAAATGATGCTTATCTGCCACAGGATGGTAAAAGCGCTACCTTTTACCACGTGCGATGCCATCTCAGAACCCTCCAATGCGACCTCTTGATCGTCGTCCCCGTGCTCAGTGTCCACAAAATGGGCTGCAGATGCGCAAGTCATTGTTTAGATACGTTGAATTAAAAAACGCACAGGGTCCCTTATGCAATTCGTTAAAAATTACTAGAAGGCGAAAGCCATCTTCTTCTTGTCAGTCGATGTACTGATTCTCCCGCGCCTCCCTCCAAAAGCGTTCTGCACCTAACGCGGTTTTGCACGGCCTCTGTGACCGATCACGGAGGCAATGCAAAGCGACCATGACGTGTGAATACTTCATCATGTGACGTCACATTATGTGACGTCATAATGACGCTACATATTTTGGCGATCTGTGACGTCATGATGACGTCATATGGTGACACCATCACCATCATTATTTTTTGCATCACTCGTGTTGACGCCGCCGACGCGGGACGCCGACGGGCAACCTTCCCATTTGATGAGGCATGCATTGCTTCATAAGCTACATAAATTTTGCATTGCCTCCGTGATCGGCCCACCGGCCAACCCCATTTATTTTCTTGGAGCCTCATTTATTTACGTGGGATAGATGCCGCCCTGTTGGCGTTAGACACGACACTGCTGCCAAAATTGCTGGGACTTACTCGCCAATTAATTACTATCCTGTTTTGCGGCTGCTGGTTGCTGCAATAACTTCTATTTTATTCACCGCTATTTCAAGTTCATGAGGGTCCTAGTTCACAGCCGACGTTTGCAGAACAAGTCCGGCAAACATTACTGTATTTTCTTTATTTTCCTAGGCGTCGCATGCTACTACATGCTCGGTGTCGTAGACTGGTTCTTCTTCCACCAGCAATCTCGAAGTGGTGAAGCTTTGGTCTATGAATTTGTTGATGACAGAGAGCGGCAAGTTCACTGGAATGCAAACGGAACGATAATTAAGGAGCATTAAAAAAAGGCGTCGCATTTGCTTACGTTTTGTGTGAGCACCAAACGAAACGAATGCGCTGAATAAAGAAACAGAAGCAGCGGCATTTGCCCGCTGAGTAGACCGATCAATACGCAGTGCGAGACAACTTGTCAAATGACATGGAAACGTACCCGAATTTAGACCGAAAAAGAAAAAAAAAAACACTGAATCGTCGGGACGGCAGATCACAAAGATTCCATGCGCACCGAAGCCGCAGTTGTAAAGAAATTGTTTTTGAACTGCTCTGATAGCATCCGCGCAACAGTGGTTGTTTGTTTACTCACAAATTCTCATATTTTGCGGCCTAAAGTTCCCAGCGCGGTGCCAAAACGCGCTTGTAGCAAAAGCGAAACCATCAGTACGAACATACACGCAGACGCTCATACATGCAGAGGCACCGTCAGTCGACGCGAACCCGTGCAATCGCTGGCTTGAGGCTTCTTTCTGTTATGCTCCGTTTGGTTATACAGGCAGTCTCCTCTAACGAGATATTTCACATAGTTTGCACTCAGCGAATGACTACCTTTCACGCAAGAAGCCGGTTCAGGGGTCTCCAACGCGGTGACAGCGTGAAGCGGGTGCTCGGTTTTCTGCAAAGAGACAGCGACTGTAGACTATCTTGTGCTTTCAGTTCGTCGAAAATGATTATTGTGACATTAAAGAACACAGTTCATTTCGAAAGTACTTACAGAAATTCCCTGGAGGGCTTCCGCGACGTGTTTTTGTAGAGCGCCGACAGCCAAACCTACACTCTTAATCATGTCCTGCTTAAAGTGGCAGTCTATAGCCCGGAAACGAGACGAAAAATCTAACGCCTATAGACTGTCTGTTTAGCCGGCCCAACCTGTAGGCGGTGCCACCCGTAGCCGTCCCTCGGCGTAGTAGCTTTCTTAGCGGCTCATCTCATAGGCGGGACTCAATATAGGCCGGAGATTTTTCGTCTCGAATCCCGGCTAGTTGAAGGCCGGCTATAGACATCTCCTCGTTCCACGTGACCAGTTGTCCTGGCTACGGAGAGTCCTACCTACGGTGCGTCCCAGCTGCGGCGCGTCCTAGCTATAGGCGGTGTACGAAGCGGCAAAAAAAAAATTTGATTTAGGTCACCTTTTAAGCTCTATTCTGGGATTTGGAGGCTTAGACACATATTTTATGACATACATAATCCATATACACATATTACATTCAGAAGTAAACCACAGAAAAATTCACAGTAAACACACGGGGATTCGAACTCGCGAACACTCGATCGTCAAGCGCGTACGCTAGCCACTACACCACATCACGCCGCGGCCACATTGGTAAAAGAACGGAGGTTTATATGCACCAATGCGTCGCTGCGTGCTCTGGCGTATTAGTGCAGTGGATGTCGTATTAAAATGTAGCGTTCACTGATACGTAAGGAGGCACTTTTTAAATGACATTCGTGAAAATATATAAGGGGTCACTCAAGTTATTGCTGGGAGCATGCTTGAAGCGAATTTGCGTGCTTGGTATAAAAGATAAAACTGTTCCGTCTATATTCGGCACTAGTGCCTCGGTGACATTTAAAGAATCTTGGCGCGCATACCCGAGTTCTATTGATGTTAGCCGTCAGCCTGTTGGCTTTCATGGATTGAACGAGGTTTCAACGTCAAGATTCGCTTGCCGTGGAACGTGTGCTCGAAATCCATCCGCGCCAACCGCACAGCGACGTAGCCGTATAAAGACGGAGAATCGCCGTGTTCTCAGTAACGTCGCTGGCCGCTTCACCGCCGACGGTCACCGGGCCGGTAGCCGATATCGTCACTAAGCCTATTCAGTTTATTTCGAAGCCGTAGTCGACCGTGCTTCAGAACAAACCATTCACGCTCATGTGCCAGGATGTTTTACCTGTTACCGTCGTAGGCTCGACCCTCTCCCCGTAATAATTACACACTGAAATGAACATGCGCTGATAATCGTTGTATTGTCAGCCGTATATACAATATGCGAACACGCCCGAGCAGCTGCGGTACGCCGTGCACGCACTGCAGATGAACTTCACTTGTAAAGGAACTCATCTTGGCTCTAAACGTTGGATAGTGCACGTCGCTACCCCTCAAATGAATGGCACTATTCCAGCAGACATTATTTTAGCTTCAATAAAAATGTGGGCGACGTTTGCGTCGGCCATGGAAGCGAGGAGCTGGCGCTGATTGCATGCAGCTTCGCAGTCGCTCGGCGGACTGCGCCGCGGAGAAAATGCCGTTTATGTTGGACGCCACTCGCGCGACATACGTGACTCGTGAATTGGGCTGTGCACGCTGGAGACGCGGCTCGCTGTTCGCCGTTTTCAGGCACGCAGTGCGCAGGCAGGAATACATGGACTGGATCTTATATCCGGCAGCACTTATCGCAATTATTATTTGTGGCGTTCTGTTACGACTCCATCAGTGGCCATATTTTTGTGAACGTCTGGATTCACGATGGTATAGCGGTCCCGCCGCGCTATTTAAATCACTTCACACTCAATCTCAAAGCTGCTATATTTCTCACATAAGTTTACTGAAACATTTTCTGGAAGCGCGAGTTCATGCAATGCACTAAGTATAGCATTGGTGCGAAAGGCACTTTCATGGGCATGCAGTGCGTTGTACAAGTATCACCTTTTGATAAATTTTTGACAAGTCTCGCCGTGATTAATACGGCGGAACACGCAAACATTTACGAGCTACATCCACACAGCTGCATTTGCATGCGCACGCGACTGGGGAATGTTAGTTTGTTGTGCTAGAGTGCATGGGGTAGCCTTCTGGAGTTTTACGTATACACGCACCTAATATTTTATGTGCGAATTACTGAGACGCGTTGCGTACAGCAGAAATCCAGAACGTAGTATAGTGCTGCATTAATAGAAAATAATTTGCTACCATCGAGTAATAGGTTCTAGTGTTACAGAGCTATGCGCAGATGCTAAAACACAAGGTATAGTCTACGAAGGATGCAACTTTTGGAGCAAGCTGGATTTTTTTTTATTGCGCACATGCAAAGCGGTTGCGCTTCAGTGTGGCAGTCGTCAGGAAGAACTTAACTGCTAAATTATGACATATCGCAAGAAAGTTAACATGGACTGGCCATTTGTCGAACATGGAGTGTTTAACGATTTCTGAACTTTTTAAGCCAATGTAGCGATGTTATGCGAGGTACGCCCACCGGCGTGCGCGCTTCGCGCTGGCACCTATGTACGTTCCAGAGGACGGTCATTTATTTATGCAAATAATATGCAAAAAGGGTGAACGGTTTTGCGAAATCTTGAACACCTCGTGGAAGCTCTACGGCCTGCACTTGATTTCGACAGCATGCCGTTACTAATAGTAGAACGTTAAATTAGATATTTACATTTCACGGCAAACGATTCGGGCGTTTGTCCAAGGAAGTATTTTGTTTTTTATCACTACCAACCTATTTTATGTCCACCTGAGGACGAAGGTCTCTTCACTAATCCCCCACTGATCCTATCCAGCGTCTTCATTACTATTTTTGTGTGTTTGTGGCATGCACAAGAAGGAAGAAAGCAGTCGGGTTGCGGTATCCCTAATGCGGACTCCCTTGACGTCAAGTGGCTAGCCGTGTAGTGGTTGATGGTTGGCTAATGGAGTACGCAGACGTTGCGTTGGCTGGGCACGTACGCTATACTGTATTCAGAAAGTAACGCGCGTATACCAGTGTCCAGTCTTTGAGAGATGCGCAGTGGCAACAAACACAAGAAATTGTGCACACGAAGCTCTGGTTACCGTATGCTAATACTACCGCATTTTAACCACTTGGGATTTTTTTAACGTGAACCGATTACATCACATAGGAGCGTTTTCGCGCTGTTCCCCCTTGATGGGTACCTAGATTAACCATTAACAGTGAGCTTGTAAACTATAAGCACGCAGTGTGTTTAGACATGCGTGTAAAAATTCGCATCGCTTTTTTTTTTTTAGTAGCGGCGTTTAAAGCATAGACGCACCGCGTTCCCCATAAATGTACCGTTCAGCGGAATCATTTCGGTTGAGAATGACTTCACGGACCATACCAGCTTCATAGTTCAAGAGTACCCGCCGTGTCCAGGGTGTACAAGCATGCGAGAAACAGGTACTGCTCAGGTGTAAAAATAATTATTTATTGTAAAAAAATACAAACAGCGCTAAAAGCAATGCTTAGCGCTGAAGGAAACGATAAACGTGCCATGCGATGTCTTTTTTTTTTTTTTGGACAAATATATTCTGGGGCTTAACGAATACCTTTGATCTTTTCAATGTGTCTTCAGCAGCTTCCCGCCGGCAAAACACCTGGGATACAACTGGGTTCATAATACTCTGCACAAGACGAAGTATTGAGCATACCCAATTGGGTACGTGAGGTCCTTAATATAGTACATCGTCAAGCACCAAATAAGGGCTTTCTCTAGAAGCGTGCCAACCGAAGGTTTCACATTCTCTTGCACTTGATCGCACTAGAACGCCTTGTTGTCGTACTCCCTCCAAATTCAGCGGTCAGGTGATGGGCGGGCTGCTGGCATGTCATCCTGACGGAAAAAAAAAGAAAAGCAGAGGACACATGCGACGTTATGTTCTTAGATCACCTGGTGTCTTCGCCCATCACACAAAAACTTCTACCTGGTAAACGGACGTTTCCAATCTGTTATACACCTTGTCGAATTTTGTGTAGACAGCGTCACAGAAGTTACAAGTATGAAACTGTTTTCAGAAGTTGCTAATGAAGCTTTCTAATAGTTTTTTAACCATAATCTTACTACAGCTATGAGAGAAAGCATAGCATGATTTCCTCAGATATACTCATCGATCTCCACGAAATACATGCGGGCATTGCACATCTGACCGAGTATTACTTTGACCTTGTCGAACTTCTCCATGAAACTTCCAGTTTTTCTTAAAAGTGAAGCTCTGTTTCGAATGTCGGCTGCAAGTCAAAACCACAGCACAGGCGCAATTTGATGAGAATCACGTACAAGGAAAGCAGTTTAACAATAGACTCACGATTCATTCGTTAAGTAAATAAATTGGCAGGTAAACTTGCCTTGAAATTGGGTTGCACACTATTGCACAATATTGCAAACGAATTTTCTTTAATACCAGGGGAATGCCAGTTGCGGCGAATATTTGAATGGTAGGAGCCAATGCATGATTAAAAATTAATTCGCTGCGGCGGGTCAATGCTCGGCTGCGATATTTAGATGGGAGTTAAACACACACATAAAAAAATGAATAAAAAACACAAAGAAAGATCGTATGCTCAGTTACGGCATTGTAAACAACACCACGGCCGGTGTTGCTGCTGCTGCTGCTGCTGCTAGAGACCCTGTAAGGTGTGAGCTCCTGGCCAGTTGCTCGATAAAATTGCGCCTGGCTCTTGTGTCAGAAGGTTTTGTCACCTGCAAACGTATTCAAATTCTGTGTATACTAACACGAGGATGAACTAGAATTATATCCCTTATTACGACTGCTGTACGCACTTCACTTCCCTGTAATAACATTAACAATGAGCAATCCAACATAAATAATAAGCTGCCAACGAAAACAACAGTACTTTTATACAACCACGGTTATATATCGCTGTTGCATCGCATGAAATGATGGATGAGAAAACAAAAATGCAATCAACTAGCTAACGCCTAAATTACATATGACGCATAACTTCATCGAGATCCGCAGTTTGCGCAGGCACCAGAGATGGTGCATGATGCACTGATGTACTTGCCCACACTTCACTTGGCACTGCATAAGACCAATGGGCATATGTGAGCAGACCACAGAAATAAGTGAAGGTACACAGTAAATACGCAAATGTATTCACGAGCATGAATGAAGCTGGCTTTAAACTTGTTAGAAATTAGGCCGCAAACCGCGTTTTAAAGACTGTCGCTATTCAGAAAGTGAAATTGCTGATTTTGCCTCCTAAAAACATGACATGCCGCTATACTCGGCGACAACTTTCCTTGACAGCACTGTGGAAGCTACAGAACCGAAGTGCATGCCTGCTACCGCGTCAAGAAATAGTACTTACGTTTACTGATAATTTTCTCGTTTTTCTTGCTCAAATAAATGTTGCTTTATTTATTATGAGACTGAAACAGTTGCGGGAAGTCGTAGGTAAAATACAGTTATTGTTCACCTCGCAAGAATGCCTTCCTTTTCTTTCCATTTCTTAGACAGCACGACCTTTTCAGCATGCCCGTTTTCCGAAGTAAACATGGCGTCCGTGACGTAGTGGGTCAGTGTGCGGCCGCAAACGCACCGTTTAGTTCTCCAAGAAAAATGTACTCGTATATGACACTAAAATGTACTCTGAACATTCGAAATGTCTCTCCCGTTCACATTCCCTTCACATTTTTCGTGAATATGTTTTCTAAACACGTTAACGATGCGAGCGAGCAAAACCGAAATCAGCCGCAAGCTGCCGTACTACATGCGGAGCAACACGAATGTGCGGAAGCCCCACCTCCGTAGCCTTCGCTCCAATGTCAAGATAAGTTGTCGTCGAGTATAGTCGCATCTATGAGCGCCTGATCCAATGAAACCTACTAATGTCTTCGGTACTCGTAAGTGCAGTTCCATTACTTTTTGATTGTGGAAAAATTTTTCCGCTTCCTAAAGGTAAAAAAAGAAATGTAAATGCCAAGTATAACGACCTACCATGCAAGCAGATCGTAATATCGTTCAACTGCAAGCAAAAATATGCTTCCTTTGGTTGACGCACTGTATCATTGACCATAAATGCAGAGACCAGTTGCTAGCCGAAAGATAAGAAGCCACGCGAGAGCTAAAATTACACAGCCTGTCAAGCAACACGAATTGATTATCTCGGTGACACCTGTCAAGAGCGATGAAAGCGTCTGAACTGTATGAGAGTTCACAATAAATGCGACCAGCGCGACAACACGTGCGCGACTATTGAGACGGATGACGATTACAACAAAGATAAGTACTCGTATACTATACGCGTATAGTTACTCGTACGCATAACTCGTATAACTCGTATAGTTATTTCAAAAGCCGCCAAAAGAATATTCTGGCAGTTCAATGCCGTCACTCATATACATAAGCGCAAGCATTCAACAATGTGAACGCTAACAGCACGAACATATATGTGAAGAAAGAACAGCACTCACCCAGTTGGATATGATGCGCCGGGCTGCGTCCGCAGTGTGCGCACCAGCTAGACAGAAATGGCGCGAAAGCGTCGTGTAATCCTGCGTCAACAGCTTGCGTGTAGCCATTGGACGTGCAAGGGGATGTCGCTATGTCCTCGCAACACCCCCCTTAATATTGAGATAAGAGAACTTTTCCATGGCGGCCGAGTACCGGCTCACGCGTCACGCTCAACAAACGTCACGCTCAACAACAACCTATCAAACATCCGCCGCTGTCGTGGAATGCGCTAGAACTAAACCAACTAAACCATTTCGCGCCAAAAACGCAACCCCTTTCCCGTCGCACAATATCTTCGAACTCTCGTCCTCTCGTTTTTACCTCCTTCCTTTCTTGTCTCTGCGCAAAAAACAGCAGAAGCGGAGTGCGACGGAGAGCGTCCCCTATTCCCGTTCACGCACGCAAGAGAGAGTGCGTAGTTAGCTCCATGCGTATACCTCCTCGCAGCATTGCTCGCCTTTGCGGCTGACGCTGTCGGCGCATGCGTATACACCGACTCTTGCGCCGACAAGTTATAACACGCGGGAGCTTACGCTGAGCTGTAGCCAGGATTCTCAATTACGCGGCCCACACCGACGCGCCACTAATACTGCAGGCCGTCTATAAGGCGGCGGTGAAGGGTGCACGTTTTTTATATGCACTTGTCACGGCTAACTCCCTTTCGAATCCCTACTATAGCCGGGAGTTTTCCTGAGTTTTGAAGCGTCCCGCCTACAGGGCATGCGTTAGCCAGGATTTGATTAAGAGTATATGGGGAGCGCGCCGGCGGTATCCTGCCTAGCACGCAATCGAGGCGCGTCCGATAGAGGGCGACTCCGTAACTCCTCGAGGCCAATAGAACCGCTTGATGTGGACGCAGCCACGTTCACGCCTAGTGGCACATTGTACCGACGACTAACGCCCATGATCATGATTTAGGCATGGGGGTAGCCGAAGTTGTCAAGGACACCGCAGGGTGAATCCCGCGCAAAGATGGCATCACCAAGCACATGATAAACACTGATACTGGATGTGCACTCCTTCAAAGCGTCATGAAACGCGAAGAGAAACGCTACGTGCGTCGTGTCTTCCCTCTAGCCTGGCCGTTAATTCTCACAGGGCGACCGAGGAACGCGGTGTGACAGCCAGGCGAGCGTCGGAGAACTATTTTTCGATATAGATGGAGGCTATGAGCGAGGCTTGGGATAAAGCCACCAACTTGTGGTGTGTTAAAGCGTTGACGAAATTACACTTATATTGGAAACGCGCCGAATGGGTGGTCGTAGCAAGGGCGCATTTTTTTTTCGAGCCTAGTGGCTCACATGTCACCGCCCCGATATAAAGGGGACGCTCATAGCATCCATCCATACATCCATGCAAGAGCACTATGAGAGGAAAGTGTGAAAGATGAAAGGCGCGTTCATGTAGCCTCCGTTATGTCTTTGGCGGTAGCTCACTGGGCTAAACACCCACCAGCCATCGTCGATGGCCGAGAGGTCATGGGTTTGCGCCTGCAACGGAACATTTTCTTATAGTTTTTTTTCTTTGCCATCTGATGGGGTTCATTTTCCTGATGTATTTCCGCGACGGAAATACGTCATGAAAGTCTTGGTGGACCCCGGCATAAAACACTTTCGTGTTAGATAGAAAAAGCGCTCAAGGCCATAGCGTACACGTGACGTAACTTCTTTCTCCCGTGACATCCCTTCCTGCTTAGCTTCTAGCGCGCTCGCCGAGACGAGAAAAAGCAATCGCAGCGTGCGAAAAAATTCTTTACTTCCGCTCGTACTTAACAGATTCTAAACATTTTTGCGGCGTACGATTCGTCAGGCAATAAACTCATTTAATGAAGGCATTCGATGGTTACTTGGAAATGTGTTACAGGCCCCTTTAAGTGCGCCCTTCGCGCCATCTAGCGGGTGATAGGGAACACGCTGTAGCACCTCCGAGCTCTGCATACCACCAGCTGTAAATGGTGCATATCAATCGCTCGCCGTTAGTGCGTTTGTGAACGTATGCTGCGTGGCAAAGTTGACTAACGCAGCGCACTGAGTAGCTAGGGGTAGCAGCTTTGAATTCCCGGTCGCGCGCTTAGGAAAATAGTTTTTCTGAATTATTTTTCTTTGCGGCTTTTATATATATATATATATATATATATATATATATATATATATATATATATGCGGAACATCACTGCGGCGGCAAAAAGCCGCCGAGAGTGTCCCTATAATTGCTACCGGAATAAAACTATTTCAAGCACAGAGATCTAGTCAGGAAGAGAAGGAAAGGGAGAAACAAATCAATAGAGAGATAAAGAGAAAAGGGTCGGAAGGAAGGTGAAGCGAGAAATAAAGGAAGAGACAAATAGAGATAAATGTACAAGTAGCCAGAACGAGAGAGAAACAACCAGGTGTAAAGAAAAAGAAAGAAATAGAAAGAAAAAGAGACAAACAAGAAATGGAAAAGACGCAGAGAAAGAGAGGAATAATGAACGAGAAAAATAGGAACAAGAAAGGTCGCCCAGATCCGCTGCTCCAATCGTGCGCCACTAGTGGAGTAATTCGAGCAAGCTGCGCCACTTTTTTTTGTTTGTTGAAATGAACGTATGTGTGAACTATAGACTGAAGGTGCTTAAAAAAAGACAGACGGGGCTTGAAATTACCTCTTGAGTACAGTGTACGAGAATTCCGGCACATTATACTTTTGAGGCTTCAAATGAAGGGTGCATTCAGTTTTACAGCGAGAAGTATTCTGAGATCACAACCACAGCCGATTTCAGTGGCGTTGCTGTTGCGGCGCAGCTGGTGTTAGTGGCGTCAACCTGGAAGAGCGGATCTGAGCAGGCTTCCTGGTTTCTCTTAATTTTTCGCTTTCTTCCTTCCCTCTCTTGTCTACGAAAGCGCCTTCGGAAGTCTCATGGCGCTACACGATCGCCATATCTGCTCTCTCAGCCTCTTCACTTCGTCTCTGTGCGGTTGTTGTTCGCTCAAAGGTGCGGACACTATATCCTTTCACCCCTCCTAGAATTGTACAGAAAATTACTTCTTATCGAAGGCTCTTATGTTTTTCCCATCATGTCTCTTTGTGCCTCCAGTGCAAGCTGGGCTGTTTTAGTGCAAGCTAGGCTGTTTTAAGATGAGAAGCACCTCTTGTTCGGGGGTATGTCCCGCGGCGTTGCCCTTGGCGTCCGCACTCACACTACGCATGCGCAACTGTCCTCCTTCCCTCTCTCCAAAGCTGCGCGTTACACTCTCCACTTCTCTCCCAGCACCTGCTTGCGCTTCTCCTGCGTCCTCGCTTCTGCTCTCGCGGCGCATGCGCTACTCGCCTCCTGTAGTCTCCTCTCCTTCAAGTGGTAGAGCGCTGCGCGCGTTCAGTCCAGCCATGGAGGAAGGAAAACTCAGGAGAGGCCCTCGCTATCCGAGCTGCAGCGCGAAAAGTGTGGCGGAAGTCACGTGGTTTTTTTCGCAACGGCTGCTGGGATTCCACGGGCACGCCGCCGGCTTGTGTACTCTGCTCCACCACCACAGAGCCGGCCACAGAGTTGCGAATATGCATTTTTATGCAGTCGTTTCGTTTCGCGGATGACGCACGGTTTTGGAAGCCTACAGTGAGCGTCGGTCTTCACGATTGCGCGTTCAGTTCATTCAGCATGCAGACGCAAGCGGTTGTTTTCGAAGCCTGCTACAGCTTCTCCGCAAAGGCTTCGCGCCGCAGCTTCCTTGTTAGCCTTTGGCACCGTGCTGTTGTGTCCCTTAGCGGTGAAATGCTACATTTCCGAGAAAAAAGAAACGACACCTCTTAATGTGGGAGACGGCGGTGACCCGTTCCCGCGCACGACGGTGACAACGATTGGAAAGCATTGGCCCGGAGCGCTCAGCGAAGGTTCCAGCGTCAAGGGTAGAAAAGACGTGCCTGACCCAATATTGTTTCACTCAGTCAGGTGATTTGTAAAGCAACTTGGAGCGCTCGGAGTTTTTACCTTTTGTGCGCGGTAAGTTTATGTGCGCCAAAGTTATCTTCTATGCGGTCGTAGACGACCGACCCGTGCCACTGTAGACTCGAGTGCCACGACGTTCGTGCAAACGTTAGGCCGGGGATAATCTGGAGGCGCCGCATGCCCCTACGTAAGAAGACCAATTCAGATGTTGCTGTTAGATTACGTCGCGTAGAGTTACTGTATATGCTACCTTTAGGTAGCATATACAGTGACTCTAAAATGTCGCGTGCCCTGAACTTACCGTTTCTCCTGGAAAAAAAAAGCGATCGAGCTGTCCGCGGCGACCATCCTGCCGAATTGCGCCATTGCTTTCTTGCCTTCAGCTGAATAAACACGAAGCACAAAGTTGGGAATTTATTGGAAAATCTCCAGGGCGCAGTTATTGCGGTCTCTCACCGGGGCACGGACGGCATCCTCGTGGAGGCGAACTACCAGCGGCGACGCCCGATTGAAGTGTTTTCAAGTGCAAAGTGTTTTGAGCACACACAAGCCGACTTCGCCGGTTCCCAGTCGCGTTGACCAGGTCTTATGGCTTCGATCCATAGCCTCCGACGACGGGGATCTTTGGGAAAGCTGTTTGAAAGCATGCAACAATACATACGCGCATTCGCATACATTAATAACAAATGGACAAACAGCCACGAATAAATTGAAACACCGCGCAACCACGACGTGGACAAAGAAGACGAAAAGACAAACACCAGCGCAATGATCGTGTCGTCTGCGTCGTCGTTGCGCTGTGTTTTAATAGTCAAGGAGAGTCACCAACTGGCCCAGCTTTCCATTCCTCTACAGCATGTTCTACAGCCATGAATAAAGCAGAGGAACACTACGCTCACACATGCAGTATCGTGCATTACGCTCTGAGAGCATGCGTTTACTTTCGATCATGCGTCAAATACAAAGCAAATGCAATACGCTTACGCGTGGAAGGTGACGCCCGGTTCCTTTCTTATCGCGCGCGAGCGGCACCCGGGCACACTGCAAGAAGGCATTGCCGCTCCTTTGTTCTTCCTTCGATACAATCACATGCTTCGTTCTTCGGCTCGTCTGTCAGCTGACGGCGCCCCGACGCTCTGCAGGCGCGACGTGATAGTCTGCTAGCCGCTAACGACGCATGCATCAGCGAGTTAGCGTGCCCAACCTTGCAAGAAGGAGCCTTCTCTACCCTTCCCTACTTCCGGCTTCAAGAAATGTGACGTAACTGCCTCTCCTTAGTTTATTCCTTCCTCCATGAGTCCAGCGCTTGCTTCGGTTGACTTCTCTGAAATGCGGGCTCGACATGCCTAAATTCTCTCCGGCGCAACGCCGCGATGAGCGCCAGCGCATGCGCGTCCCCTCCCACTCTCTCTCCTCTCCTACACTGCCCCCCTCTCGCGCGCCTGTCGATCGCGTTCCCCGCTTGCCCTGTGAGAATTAATGGCCAGGCTAGAGGGAAGACACGACGCGCGTAGTGTTCCTCTTCGCGTTCCACGACGCGAGGTCGGTAGCATGCCCAACGAACGCCAACGGAACGCGATCGTGCAAGTGGTCAGGCTTCGCATCGCCTCATAATCCCCTTCAGCGGGAGATGGTGTAATTTTTTCCTCATTGTGCGACTGCTGCCTCGAGTGGCCAGTCTCTTTTAATTGTGGACAGAGTGCGATAAATTCCTTCAGGTCACCAATCACCCTTTCAACGAGAGAGGTGGCAACGGCGTAATAAAAAGCAAGAAAACCAAGCTCTACGCCTTTTTATTGTGCCCTAATTCGGCGCTTGTCACTTCTGCAAGCTCGTCCGTTGTCAGCTACTACAACTTTCACGCTTTTGAATGTGTCTCTTTCAAGAAGCTGAATAACGGAGTTTCGTCTGCTCTTCCACCCTTGGCAGCAACAGACTATGCCACAAGACTACTGCCACAAGAAAAGCCTTTTTTTTCGCATAACACCCTCGACCTTATTTTTTGTCTCTGCGAAGTAGTTAGAAGTCAACGTCTGGATACGTTGGCATGACCATCTCATTCCCTGTTGGTTTGAACTTGGTCTTGTGTACCTCAGATTCGTGGCGAGTTTCGATCTAGCGAGTAACACCCGCTTTCATGTTTTTCCATGTAAATATTTGAGTAGGCTTTCGGTACGCTCTGCAAAAACCATCCTCACCAACTGATTCCGGGCTGTTATGAAAAAATCTAAGAACTAGTGGCACACTTGTTTCAGGTAAGTGTATTCGACCATGCTTAAACTGTAAATCCTGTGTGCCTTCCCAGAGCGTACTTAATGAAAAAATTCGGCAGATCCCACGTACCGTGGGAGTCGATGATATGCGAAGCATGCGGCGGGTAGGTGACTGTGGCGTAACTTTTAAATGCGAAGCATTTCTTAGCGAACCTCAGGCACTTTGGCCGTTTCTATCTACGTATCTATCTATCTATCTATCTAGCCGCCTACGTCTGAGCGCTTTCCTGGTCGTCTCCATAACTTGTAATACACCAAAATTGGCATAGCAGGGGATCAGTGTATGACGAACACAATTCACTGGTCATTACATGAATAACGCAAAATACCTGTCGCGTACGTCATGAAACCCTTTCTCTCATTCACGTGTGGCACATACCCGTAAACCAGAGTTAATGTCATGCGGGTATGTGCCACAGGTGATACAGAGTCTCAACCAACACCGTAACACACACATTGACACGCAAGAAAAGTGATAATAATAATTATTGGGTTTTTATGTCCGAAAACCACGATATGAGAGACGCTCTAGCGAAGGGCTCCGGAAATTCGGAGCATCGGGTATTCTTTAACGTGTACTGAGGTCGCACAGAACACGGTCATCTAGCATTTTGCCTCCATCGAAATGCGACCTTCGCGGCTGGGATCGAACCCGCGACCTTCGGGTCAGCAGCCGAGCACCTTGACCGCTACACCACCGCGGCGGACGCAAGGAAAGTGAGGAAAATGAAGACATATAACACCATTGGAAGACGCTCAGCTACAGTCCGCTCGTCCACGTGGTCCGTGGCAATTCCTGGCATACCTGGCACTTCACTACACTTACACTCATAGCCGCGATCACGAACGAATCCGATAACAGGTCCGGTTCAGCTGCTGGTGCTCCACGGTTCAAGAACTGTCAAGAACCCCGTCTACACACATGAAACGTGCGTGCGTTCTCCGTCATAACGGACAAATATAAGGATAACAACTGCGACAGTAACGTACGTGCAGTGCGCCTGCGCGTGCCACTCGGCTGTGTACATATCTATGGAAGCTTTCCTGAATGAAGCTTAGTTGCGAGTAACGCCTGTCCTGTGCATCTGTGTTCCTTCTTTGTCCTGTTCAGATTCGCGCTATCCAGTATTGAAGAATATAAGCACTACATGCCAGCTTCCCGCGTCTGGTTTCGGTAGCACCCACGTTGCTGTTACCATCGTTACGCAACTGTAAACAAGTGGTTATATAATAGATATGCGACTCTTCATCATATGCGTATGTGTATACCACTTCCGTATTTCTCTAGCGTCATTCTGTAACGTTTCGCTCGATGTGAAAAAAAACGCCTCAGTCACCATTCTGCGCATGCTTCGCATAACATCGATTCCCACGGTACGTGGGATCTGCCGAATTTTTTTTTACTGAGCGACACGTTACAAAATGACGATAAGATTTGTATAAATTTTATACGCACACGTATATATGTTGAAGAACCGCATATGTGTTACATACCCACCTCTTTACGGTTGGGTAACGCTGCCAAAGGCAACGTGGGTATTACCAACACCAGAAGCGCTAAGTTGATAGTAGTGGTTATACGTGTCCCGAGAACGCATGCACGTTTCACAAACCCGTGTGCATGTGTGCAAGAAGTTCTTGAACAAGGGCACCATCACCGTGAACAGTGAGCACCAGCCGCTGGTCATGACTTCTTCAACGATCCGGTCGTGATCGTGGTGACGAGGGGTTCATGTGTAGTGAAGTATGTCGTATAGTAGAGCTGTTGAATTTCGTGGATGCTTCGGTCATTTCGGCGAAAAATTGTCTGTCGACAGAGCCGGCGAGATGTCGCAATTTGAAGTCACCCTTCGCGTTGGTGAGGTATAGGCCGTCCAGGCTGGTAGGCCTGGATAGTGCTACATAGACCAACATCAGTGGATGGTGTTTGTCGTATTCGTAGACTACCTGGGCGTTTGTAGCCTACGTAGCCTAGTCTACAAAGCGGCTGTCAACCAATCTGGCATCATTCTCGGTCAGCATGAGGCCATCGCTCAGCCTCATAAGAAATGAAGAGGACACTGCGTCGTTCTGGTGGACAAAGTGCAGTTTACGGTGCGGTGATGTGGATATCATATGTAACTTGACTTTCGTTAATGTATTCCTCCGGGGTCGAGCAATGCTTCCATATAGCTTGCTGAATCATAGGAATACAAACGAATGTTTATTAGACTGCTATAAAAGCGAAGCCAACACTGGAACTACCGACGTTAATCTCATATGACGCCTGTATCCTAGGAGTACACATCGTAGCAGTATCATGTAGTGTTTATTGCTTTCTTGTAAAATTACATAGCCAGCACCACAACCACAATTGACGTTGCACCGGTATTACGCCTGCGTAGGCTGTTTTTCCAAACCAGTTTATAGACCTGGCGTGGCTCAATGGTAGAATACCTGATTGCCACGCAGAATGCTTGGGTTCGATTCCTGCTGAGATCCTAATTTTCATTCTTTCCATTCGGTTGAGTCAACGCTGCCGATGTTGGTTTTCCTTAACGCTCTAGCATTTAAGTTACCAATGTCTGTTCTCGCCGTTCCTGGGCAGATATAAACTGTCAATCACCTGTGGCGCATACCCGTACACCGCGGCCCGTGGTAAACGGGTATGTGCCACACGTGTCTAGCGGAAATGGTTTGACGACGTACGCGAAAAGATTTTAACGTTATTCATGTCACGAGCAGGCAATCATATTCGTCAAATCCTCTTACCCTCCCATGCAAATTTTGGTCTACACCAAGGTAAGGAGGTGATCATGAGAGCACCCAGACGTAGGCGGCTAGATAGATAGATAGATAGATAGATAGATAGATAGATACGTAGATAGAAACGCTCAAAGTGCCAGAGGTTCGCTAAGAAATGCTTCGCATTTAAAAACAACAGATAATGACGCCAAGGAAGTTATGGTGGGCTTTAAATGTACAGTTTTAACTCTACTGCATCAACTATGAATGTGAAGAAAGTAAAGTGGAGGAAAAGAGAACTTTCCGCCGGCAGGGACCGAATCGCAACCTTCGGATAACGAGGCCCGTGCTCTACCAATTCGGTCGTCCTCTCGTTTACTTTATTGGGAATACATATGCATGCAAATACGGGAGTGTTAGCGTCGCTCGTAGCGATGACGGTGAGTGTGAAACACTCTCTATTTCGCCAACTGGCGTCACGTAGCCTGTGACCTTTTGACGTGCGCGCAATTGATCATTGAACTCCCGTGTACTACCTGAAGCCATCCAGTCTGCCGAGGGCAGGGGCGCCCGCCTTCTCTATGGCGGTCGTAGATAGGAAGGGAAGGGTCAGAGTCACGGCATTCGGCGAGGCTGCCGCCGGCCGATGCAGCGGAGGAGATGACCATAGCCCTCGCGGTACTCCACGGAGGTTGCGGAGGACACCTTAATTGAGGCGTTCTCTTTTTCTGCGAAGCGTTTCCTAGCGAACCGGAGGGAATACAGCGCAAGATTAGACAGGGATAAGGAAGGGCGACGCACACAGAGCGCTGACTTTCAACGCTTCGTTCGTAGAAAGCAAACTTCAAAGCTTCGACCACTTCTCCGGTGCGGAGAACACAACCTTTACATCAGCATATTATAAAAACTTCGCTGACATGGGCCACCACCGGGGTAAATGACTAACATTATACATAGTGCAACCACCACTGCGCACAAAGGCGTGTCATTCATTGTCTGTCTAGATATATTTCATTTGATGAAAGTGCTATCGAAGGAGAACTGATGCATCTGATATCGAACTTTCTGATGAAGTCTGCCTCGATGATTTCGCGTGTCAACTGTAAATTATGTCTAGCCAGGACCTCGCTTTTTTTCATATAAAGGCGCGCAACCACAGTCACGACAATGAATTCCCAAGTGGCCTTGAACCGTGTTGTAGACATTGTTGTGGTGCTCCCTTAGACGGTCGTTTAAGCACCTATCAGTCTGTCCCACGTATTTGTTCCCGCAAGACAGAGGAATCACGTATACCACGCCAGTGGTACGGGGGACAAACTGCTTTTTGTGTTTCACAGAACAGCCATTACGGCTGCCACTCGAAGCAAACTTCAAAGCTTCGACCACTTCTCCGGTGCGGAGAACACAACCTTTACACCAGCACGTTGCCCTACCCCCTTGAGTTTATGGAACAGGTCATGTATGTACGGAAGTACAGCAAGCTTTCTCTTTTAAACAGGCGCATCTGGTACACGGTCATTTAAACCACGTCTGATTTGTTTGAACAGCTTTTACGCAACAGCCGAAACCAGAGCCCTCGTATACCCTGCAGATAACAAACGGCTAACCTGGGCGTCAATAGTTTTTTGCATGGAATGCGGACACGACCTTCTAAGGGCATTGACGAGGCACACATTCGCTATTCCTGTTTGTTTTACTAACTTTGAATGAGCGGAATGGAAGGACAGAAGTGGTGTTCCGCTCCTCGGTTCAAAAGACCAACATACATGTTTGCTAGAGAGTGTGGGAATCGAGCGCGCCCTTCCCTTTGGCGCCTCGTTCCCCAGCTAGCGCACGTGTTGGCCCCGCGCGGCTCGAGCGCCGGGAACCGCCGTTAATCGGCAGACCACGGCGGCAGCGCCAGGCCTCTTTGTCTGGTGCGAGCCATGCGTCGACCTCTCGGCGCGCGGGCACGCGTCCGGGCATGCCTCGACATGCTCACGCCACCAAGCTAGCTTACGTCACTGCGCAACGCCTGTCCTCATTGGCCGCCAGTGACAACCCCCTTCCCCCTTGAGCTCGCTTTTGTCTGGCGCGGGCTTGCCCGCGTCAGATGCTCTCAGGCCGGCACGTGAGGTTGACGCGCTGCTCTAGCAGGCGGCTTCTCGTTCGTGTGCTCGACTGCTGCCCTTTGTGTGATAGTTGTAGCGCCGCTGGCAAGCGTACTCGATCGGTCTTGCGGAGTTCCCTTTACGGCCTGCAAGCCCGTGACTGTCGTACTATGCTGCATCTTGGGTTAATAAACCCGTGTTTTTTGTTGACATCCTGCTTCGAGTGCCTTTTCTGCGCCGTGCCGGAGTCGACGAACCCGGCCGTAGCGTCTTTGTTCGCTGCGGCAGTGGAGAACGTCGCGTCCCTTCACGGTCGCCTCGTAGGGTAAGCTTTGTGCTAAACCTATCTCCACATAAATGGCGCCCAACTTGGTTTCGGCATGGCAGCGGAGCAGTCCCTGTCGAGGCGCTCGTTCCTGCTCGATCCCGTGGCGACGGACTTGATCGCGTTCGATGCGGACGACGCCGGCAGCACGAGGTAAGCTCGCCTTTGCGGCCCTCGGCTCTCGGCCACCGGGAGAGATCCCGTCTTTGGGGCCTCCTTGGGTGATAACCGCTCGAATGTGGACTACAGTCGTAGCCTAGCCAGTTTCGGGTTTTCTCAGCTGTTCGAGACACACGCGGAGTACGTGCTTTCGGGCCCCTCCAATGCGTCGTCTCCGCTCGCTGGCCTTCCTTGGTTAGCAGCGCAGCTGAGTGACCAAACCGCCGCACCGGAGCGTCCCTTCCTAGGCCACATGGTGCTGGCGTTCACACGCTCGCTGGCCCGTCGTTGTCACGAGCGTAAACGGGTTGACAGTGTCGTCCGCGTTTTCCGACGATCATTTTCCACATGCGCGCCTTGGCGACGCCTTGGGCAAATGTGAGCCACCGTGCTCCGTTGTCGATTCGTTTGCCTGTCGCATGAGGCATCATGCATCCGTCGGTGCGGAAACCCTACTCTTCGCTGTGCTGTTTGTTGACCCCTTGGGCATGGCGGAGAACAGGCGCACGACCCTACAACGGCGGCGCCTGCCTCGGAGCCGCTGTACACAACTGCGGCACGGCTCCAGGCAAAACATTGCCTTCCATCTCGCGAGCAGAACCGCTGTTTCGAGCGGCGCTTCGCGGTTGGTTGTGCGCTGGGAGAATCGCGCGCGCCGACAGCGCTTTGTGCATCTCCCTGGTCTTTCGCTGCCCGTGATTCTCGGTCGCGTCTTTCTCGCGCACACGGTTATCGTGAATGACTTCCCAAGCGGTGGCTACAGGGTCGTCCCTTTCGACGCCCTACAACCATTTGCAACCCTCGTAGTGGCTACCGCTGCCTTTAAGCACGGCTCGCCACACGAGATTTCGCTCGCCGGAAGCTTGTCTGCTATGTCAATGGAGTGCCATTGGTGGAGGAAACGAACCCCATGGCGCTAGTCTGGCTTAAGCGCTTGCGCGAGCCCTCGGGCCGCCTCGCGCGCTGGGCGTTGACTTTGCAGCGGTACAACTTCGTTGTGCGCTACCGGAAAGGGAGTTCAAACGTCGTGGCTCACGCCTTGCCGCGTGCCTCCTTTTCGGTGTAACACTTGTGTTCGCCACTCCCGAGAGCAATCGCATCGAGTAGACTCCGGGGCCTCTGGCTCCAATGGGTCGAAAGGCGCGAACCCCGACGGCGAAGTGACTTTTCGAGTCGATCGCCTCGGGTGAGCACGTCACGTCAGCTGGTATCCTCTTAAGCAGAGAAGAGCTACCAAAGGCACAGCAGTGCGATCCGTTTTGGGATCCAAGAGCCGTGCTCCCAAGGAGCGGGCGCGTATTGACAGTCTGGTATTGCTGTCGGCGCCGTGTGCCGTTTACGCAGTCTGGTATTGCTGCAGGCACGTTGGATTCGCATCTGTTTGTCGCCGGCGGAGTTCTCCTGCGCTCCACATCCCACCAGAGGAAGCTCCCCAGGAGTCTTTTAAGGTGGGGGTACCCCGCAGTCTAAGGAAAGTCACCCTCGGCTATTTCCACGACTCGCGGTTGGCCGGACATGCGAGTGGCCGTAAGACTTTACAAAAGTTGTGCCGCTCTGCTACCTGGCCAGGCATTAAACGTGACGCTCTTCACTCCACGTGTGACAATGCGTGCAGTCTCTGCGGGCAAGACCCCCGGGCTCACGCAGCCGCCCTCAAACCCCTTCGTTGCACGCAGCAGCGACTTGGGAGAGGGGGAGGCGGTCACACAACCGCAGGAAAACCGTAAGGCTGGCCCCAAGTTACGCCACCGGTACAACCTGTGGAAAGCGCACTTAAGCAACCTTTCTCCCACTAGCAGGTAGCAGGACTTTATTCCATACCATGGTAGTGAATAGAGAATAACCGCAAAGGTGGCCAGACACGTCCGGAAGTGTTAGAAGGCCCTCTTGGTCGAAAATACCCTCTGACGTGTTGTCCAAGCCATAACCTGGCAAGCGCCCGTTGGGCAGCACTGTCAGGCAGGCACCCCTTTTTTGCAAGGCGGCTATGCCGGGGGCATTTCCCTCCACTCCTGCATCACCCCTTCGTCTCCCTGCGCCTACCGTGCCACCAGCCTGTTCCAGACCTGATGGCCTGCCGTTCCCTGGTCCTCCCAGCTGTGGCCTGATTCCTGCCTTCTGCCCTGCAGCCACCTCCATCCTGCCTGGACCACCTGACAGCTTCGGCAGCCGCCCTCGGCGGCTGGTCCGCCCACTCAAGCTTTGTCCCAGACCCGAGCGTGGTCGCTCCGGCTTCCGTTCCTGGCTGCCTGCTGTTCCTGCCTGCCGTTCCTGTGTGGCCCCCGTCCCAGCGACTTTCGGCGGTTGGCTGCCGCACGCAACTGGCAGCCACGCCTCGTACGTTCCCGGCTGCCAACTTCTCCAGTCCGGTGAGCTTCAAGCGGGCTGGCTGCCCGCCCTTATGCAGTCTTGTCCCCGTTCCTCCTGGGCTGTGGACCTTCTTCCCGGCGGTGGGCTCTCCCCGGTGGTGGAACTTGTGGTGAAACTTTCGGTGGAACTTGTGCGTGGCCATGGCCGACCTATGGACTTGTACCTTCGGGAAGACGACACCCCCCCTTTTGGACTTTGCCCCGTTGGCCAGCCCCCTTACGGCTGGGCTGACCTTGCCACTTGGCCTCGGACAGCCTCTTTCACAGGCTGGCCTCGATCTTTAGGAGGGGGGAATGTGGAAATCGAGCGCACCCTTCCCTTTGGCGCCTCATTCCCCAGCTAGCGTGCGTGTTGGCCCCGCGCGGCTCGAGCGCCGGGAACCGCCGTTAATCGGCAGACCACGGCGGCAGCGCCAGGCCTCTTTGTCTGGTGCGAGCCATGCGTCGACCTCTCGGCGCGCGGGCACGCGTCCGGGCATGCCACGACATGCTGACATGCTCACGCCACCAAGCTAGCTTACGTCACTGCGCAACGCCTGTCCTCATTGGCCACCAGTGACAACCCCCTTCCCCCTTGAGCTCGCTTCTGTCTGGCGCGGGCTTGCCCGCGTCGGATGCTCTCTGGCTAGCATGAGAGGTTGACGCGCTGCTCTAGCAGGCGGCTTCTCGTTAGTGTGCTCGACTGCTGCCCTTTGTGTGATAGTCGTAGCGCCGCTGGCAAGCGTACTCGGTCGGTCTTGCGGAGTTCCCTTTACGGCCTGCAAGCCCGTGACTGTCGTACTTTGCTGCATCTTGGGTTAATAAACCCGTGTTGTTTGTTGACATCCTGCCTCGAGTGCCTTTTCTGCGCCGTGCCGGAGTCGACGAACCCGGCCGTAGCGTGTTTGTTCGCTGCGGCAGTGGAGAACGTCGCGTCCCTTCACGGTCGCCTCGTAGGGTAAGCGTTTCGCAAACCTATCTCCACAAGAGGCACAGTTTGATGTCCAGGAAGCTTAAGCAACCATTTTCGAGTAATTCGTGCGTCAGCTTCAGCGGATGTAGGTTCTGCCTAAACACATTCAAGACTTCTTCCGCCGCTTGTTTATTCATTTATTCATTTATTCATAATACCTCAAAGGTCCCACATGGGACATTACATGAGGGGTGGGCGAACGAAAAAACTGGCGGGTAAGGTTTGGTTTCATGACTTGAAAGATGGTCTTCAATGACAGCTTTGAATTGAGCAATGTCGGTGATGAGGGCGATATCGGATGGAAGGGCATTCTATTCTCCGGCAGTATGCAGGAAAAATGAACGTTGGTAGGTGGTCGTATGTGCACGTGGTAGATACACAGCATTTTGGTGCGAGTGGCGAGAGGAACGATGTGCAGGATGATTTAGTTTCCTGGAGGCAACGAATGGAAGAACCTAAAAAAATAATATTAGACGAACAGTCTTGTGGCGGGAGGAAGGTGAGGGGAGGCAGAGCTGGGATTTTAGGGCGGATACACTTGACCTGTAGGAATAATCGGAAAGAATGAACCTGGCAGCGCGGTTTTGAACCGATTCAAGGGAATTGTTTATATTAACTTGGTGATTGTCATAAATAGCAGAGGCATATTCTAGTTTGGATAGAATCAACGTTTTTTATGCAAGTAGTTTGACTGTAGGGGATGCTCATGATAGGTTACGGCGTAAATAACCTAATAGGCGATTGCAGAAATTAGTTGGAGAATATGATGGGTCCAGGACAGATCACAAGATATATATACTCCTAGGTATCTAAATGTCTTGCATTGGGTTAACGTGTTGTTGTTGAGAGAGTAACAAGGCGCTACATAGTTACGGCGGCGATGATAGGACACGTGGGAGCACTTACTGACGTCGAGGGACATGTACCATTGGTTGCACCACGCCTGCATTTCAAGGAGGTCATCCTGAAGAGAGGAGGAGTCTATGGAATTTGTTATCGGACGATACAGAACACAGTCATCTGCAAAAAGGCGTATATATGATTTGTTAAACTGTTTATTGGACGGCACTCGGCGACAATTCGCTATGGCGACAGTCAAGGCCAAAGCACGGGCTCCGAGAGCGAGCGGCGTTTATAAGAGGACGACCCACTAGGAGCCGCTGGAGAACGCAACCGTTAAGCAGTACCAGTTGCTTCGCCACAATTACCCCGGATACGAAAAGGGACCCGTCCGGCGACCTAACAGCTCGTCACTATGAGTGGGTCACAGTAGGCCTTGAGGCGCACCACGTTGACTATGTCGCGCCCTCGACGGCGCATGTCCGAAGCTGGTTCGACAGGTTCGATCAAGTAGCTGACCGGGGATGTGCGCTCGACGACTCGGTATGGGCCTTCGTATTTCGGCAGCAGTTTTGAAGAGAGGCCACTTGCAGTGGTAGGGACCGAGAGCCATACGAGCGCTCCAGGGAGGAACGTGGGCTCAGAAGTGGTGGTGCTATCGCGAATGCTCTTCTGCAGCTCTTGTTCCTGCGTCGTAAATGCCTTGGCAAGCTCGCGACACTCTTCAGCAAGCCTAGCTGTGTCAGAAATAGGCGCACACTCAGATGGATCCGGCTTGTATGGAAGTATCGCTTCGATGGTGTGCGACGGGTGCCTTCCGTACAGTAAGAAGAAGGGTGAAAAACCGTGCTCTGAGGGGCGGTATTTAGGCGTAGGTGACGAAGGGCAGAATGGCATCCCAATTGGTGTGATCGGCGGCGACGTACATTGATAGCATGTCGCCGAGCGTGCGGTTAAAGCGTTCGGTTACGCTATTCGTCTGCGGGTGGTAAGCAGTAGTTTTGCGGTGAACAGCATGACAATCTGTCAGAATGGCTTCCACGACTTCCAATAAGGAGACACGGCTTCGATCGCTGAGAAGCTCTTGGGGCGGACCGTGACGCAGTATGAATCGGTGTAGCAGGAAGGAGGCAACATCGCGCGCTGTAGCCGCTGGGAGGGCGGCGGTTTCGGCGTATCGCGTTAGATGGTCAACAGCGACGATGGCCCAGCGGTTACCAGCCGAAGTCAGAGGAAGTCGTCCATACAAATCGATGCCCACTCGCCCAAATGGGCGGTTAGGGCAAGGTAATGGTTGTAGACCTGCTGGCGACAAGTGCGGTGCAGGTTTTCGGCGTTGGCAATCGAGGCAGGAGCGAACGAACTTCTGCACGTAGCGGTACATCCCACGCGAGAAGTATCGTTGTCGAATGCGGTGGTAAGTTTTGGATACCCCAGAGTGCGCGCATTGCGGGTCAGAGTGGAAGGCCTCGCATATTTCAGAACGCAGACTGCGGGGTATCACTAGTAGCCACTGGCGGCCGTCGGCGTTGTAATTGCGTCGGTGCAGGAGGTCGTCACGAACGGCGAAATGGTGGGCTTGACAACGCGCGAGTGGATGGTGTTGCCGACGGATCAGTGAGCAAGTCGATCAGCGAGGTGATCCATTTATCCTTGCGCTGTTCGGTAGTGATGGTGTGAACGTTGATTGAAGCAACAGCTATGTGAGATACTGAGCAGGGGGCATTGTCATCAGGCAAAGGAAAGCGCGAGACGGTGTCGGCGTTTGCATGCTGGCGTCCGTTGCGGTACAGCACGCGGATGTTGTAGTCCCGCAGGCGAAGTGCCCAGCGGGCGAGACGGCCTGAGGGATCCTTCAATGACGACAGCCATCATAGTGCGTGATGGTCGGTGACGACATCAAATGTGCGACCATACAAATAAGGTCAAAACTTTGTAAGGGCCCATATGATCGCCAGGCACTCTTTTTCCGTGACTGTGTAATTGGTCTCGGCACTGGTAAGCGTACGGCTTGCGTATGCCACGACATATTCGGGGAACCCTGGTTCGCGCTGCGCAAGGACAGCGCCGAGGCCTACACCGCTGGCGTCCGTGTGTACCTCCGTTGGGGCCGTAGAATCGTAGTGGCGTAGTATGGGAGGAGACGTCAACAAACGACGGAGCTTTGCGAACGCATCGTCACACTCGGACGACCACGAATTTAGGGGTCCGTTACTTCCAAGGAGCTTCGTCAGCGGCGATATGATGGTGGCAAAGTTTCGTATGAAGCGTCGAAAGTACGAACACAGTCCTACGAAACTGCGCACTTCTTTTACGGACGTAGGTTTGGGAAATTCGGCCACGGCCCGAAGCTTGGCCGGATCGGGAAGGATTCCGTCCTTGGACACGACGTAGCCGAGGATTGTCAGCTGGCGTGCTGCAAATCGGCACTTTTTAAGATTCAGTTGGAGGCCGGCGTTGCGCAAACGCGTCAAAACATGCCGCAGGCGTTGGAGATGCGTGGAGAACTCCGGAGCGAAAACCACGACGTCGTCCTGGTAACACAAGCACGTGTGCCATTTCAAGTTGCGCAGAACGGTGTTCATCATGCGCTCGAAGGTCGCGGGCGCATTCCACAGACCAAACGGCATGACGTTGAACTGGTACAAGCCATCGGGCGTGACAAAGGCTGTCTTCGGTCGAGCGTCATCCGCCATGGGTACTTGCCAGTACCCCGAGCGCCAATCAAGAGATGAAAAGAATTCGGCTCCTTGCAGGCTGTCAATCACGTCGTCGATTCGCGGCAGCGGATAAACATCCTTGCGAGTGATCTTGTTGAGCCGTCGGTAGTCCACACAGAACCGCACGGAACCGTCCTTCTTCAATAAGGTACGCATTTGGGCTGGTTGGTTCATGATTAACTGTAGAAACAGCGCTAAAAGACGTCCTTCTTCGCAACGAGAACAACGGGAGACGCCCATGGGCTGTCCGAGGCCCGAATAACGTCGCCTCGAAGCATATCGTCGACTTGTTAGTTAATGACCCGATATTCTGCGGGAGACACGCGATATGGACGTTGCCGCAGTGGTGGTTGGGCGCCAGTGTCGATGCGATGCGTAACAGCGAAAGTGCGGCCGAGAGAAGTTTGCCCGACATCGACAGAAGAACGAAATTCTTCCAGCAGGCACGGAAGTTGGGAACGCTGGACTGATGTGAGGTTGTCAGCAATGGAGGACTTAAACACATCAGCAGGTGACGAATCGGACGCGGAAACAGCACTGAGCGTACCGGAACTGGGACAGTGCGTGTCATCGGGTGCGTCCATAACTTGAGTGTCTTCGAGGGGGTTCCACTTTGCAAGACATTCCCCTCGCACCAACGTAACAATGTATGGGATGTGTTGTTAACAAAAATAGCGGTGCTGCCCTGAGTGACTTGGACGGTCGCGAAAGGTACCAGCACGCCTCTCCTTGTGCAAACGTGGTCAGATGGCGAAATGAGTGCAATGGTGTCGGAGAGACCGGCGCAGTCGACTGACACAGCCGTCGACGAGTTTGGAGGCACTTTGGTATCGTCTTTGACGAGGATCTTGCTCGATACCGATGCAGTGTCTGCCGGCGTAAGATCTGCCAACGGGGAGAGTTCGATTTCGGCTTGTGCGCAATTACGGCGTCGTGGCGGGAGAGAAAATCCCATCCCAGGATGACGTCGTGAGAGCATGCAGCAATTATAATGAACAAGACGTCGTACAGAACGTCCTGAATGACGTCGCGAGCTGTGCATATTGCTGTAGGTTGAATACTCTGGGAGCTGGCTGTACGGAGAGACATCCCAGAAAGTGGCGTCCTCACTTTTCGTAGTAATCGGCTCAATTTTTGGTCCATAACGGATCCATAACGCATCCCAAAAAACAGCAAGCCATCAGTTGCATTGTCAGACAGGGAGCTCTGTTTTTTGGGATGCGCGAGTCGGCGTAGCATGCCCAGTGATAGTTGATGTATAGTTATTTCATATCTTTGCTTATGTTTTCACCTTCTGTTACCGATTGTTTTCTGTTCACCCGGGTATATATTAGAGCATTTTTGTCAATGAAAATTCAGTTGGAAGTCACCGCTTGTCTCGTCTTTTTCCTGTCCGCTGTGTGTTATTTTTGCGCTGTTAACCCTAAGTATTTAGAGCATCAGCAGTCTCGGATTCCGGAACAGGGCAGCCAGCACTGTCACGGAGAAAAACACTGCTAGACCCCTGGGGATTAATGCATTGCCAGAAGCGTTTCGGGTTAGTGTGCAACATGGAGGGCAACGTGGTTGAAAAAAAGCCACGTTTGGCGTCTGCGATGTGCTTCTTATACTGCTTGACCGCAGCGTAGTATTTCTGCCACTGAAAGTCAGATTGAGAGGAGTTAGCAGAACGAAACAGACGTTTCTTTTTATTGTTCAGACGTTTTAGTGTTGTGTTAAACCATGGAGATTGTTTCCGTTCACTGATTGTTATGGTCGGAACGTATCTTTTAACTAGGCGCCGAAATTCAGATTTTAACAGCAACCAGTTAGTTTCGAGTGAACGGTGGTGAAAGTCCGCCTCAAAGTTATAACAAAAGGTTGTTAAATCTTGGGACATGCTGTTGCAGTCGCCTCTGTCATAAAGCGTGAGTGTTTTTTAAATTCTTGTTGGATTGGACATATTACATGAAAAAGTAGCATGCAGTATCTTATGATCGCTGAGACCATTCAGGTACGCGATATCGGAAAGGTGTTCAGGGTGTGAAGTTATTATTAAGTCGTACACACCTCATCTAATCAACTTGTCTGGATTTTTGCAGAGGCTGTTGCTTCACCCTATACCTGACTGCGACTGCTATGTGCATCCCGCCATCTGCCTGAGGCTGCTGTAACTGCGGCTTATCGCTTCTGTCTGGGGGGCGGTGTTTTCACCGTACAGCTGGTTTCACTCTGGCAGTAGCAGCAACGACGTACACACCTCATCTAATCAACTTGTCTTGATTTTTGCAGAGGCTGTTGCTTCACCCTATACCTGACTGCGACTGCTATGTGCATCCCGCCATCTGCCTGAGGCTGCTGTAACTGCGGCTTATCGCTTCTGTCTGGGGGGCGGTGTTTTCACCGTACAGCTGGTTTCACTCTGGCAGTAGCAGCAGCGACGTACACACCTCATCTAATCAACTTGTCTTGATTTTTGCAGAGGCTGTTGCTTCACCCTATACCTGACTGCGACTGCTATGTGCATCCCGCCATGTGCCTGAGGCTGCTGTAACTACGGCTTATCGCTTCTGTCTGGGGGGCGGTGTTTTCACCGTACAGCTGGTTTCACTCTGGCAGTAGCAGCGGCGACGTACACACCTCATCTAATCAACTTGTCTGGATTTTTGCAGAGGCTGTCGCTTCACCCTATACCTGACTGCGACTGCTATGTGCATCCCGCCATCTGCCTGAGGCTGCTGTAACTGCGGCTTATCGCTTCTGTCTGGGGGGCGGTGTTTTCACCGTACAGCTGGTTTCACTCTGGCAGTAGCAGCAGCGACGTACACACCTCATCTAATCAACTTGTCTGGATTTTTGCAGAGGCTGTTGCTTCACCCTATACCTGACTGCGACTGCTATGTGCATCCCGCCATCTGCCTGAGGCTGCTGTAACTGCGGCTTATCGCTTCTGTCTGGGGGGCGGTGTTTTCACCGTACAGCTGGTTTCACTCTGGCAGTAGCAGCAGCGACGTACACACCTCATCTAATCAACTTGTCTGGATTTTTGCAGAGGCTGTTGCTTCACCCTATACCTGACTGCGACTGCTATGTGCATCCCGCCATCTGCCTGAGGCTGCTGTAACTGCGGCTTATCGCTTCTGTCTGGGGGGCGGTGTTTTCACCGTACAGCTGGTTTCACTCTGGCAGTAGCAGCGGCGACGTACACACCTCATCTAATCAACTTGTCTGGATTTTTGCAGAGGCTGTCGCTTCACCCTATACCTGACTGCGACTGCTATGTGCATCCCGCCATCTGCCTGAGGCTGCTGTAACTGCGGCTTATCGCTTCTGTCTGGGGGGGGCGGTGTTTTCACCGTACAGCTGGTTTCACTCTGGCAGTAGCAGCAGCGACGTACACACCTCATCTAATCAACTTGTCTGGATTTTTGCAGAGGCTGTTGCTTCACCCTATACCTGACTGCGACTGCTATGTGCATCCCGCCATCTGCCTGAGGCTGCTGTAACTGCGGCTTATCGCTTCTGTCTGGGGGGCGGTGTTTTCACCGTACAGCTGGTTTCACTCTGGCAGTAGCAGCAGCGACGTACACACCTCATCTAATCAACTTGTCTTCATTTTTGCAGGTTGGTGGCATTTTCCTACGTTGTGCTTTTGCACAGTTCATTTCCTATCGTCGCTGTTGCTGCCACGAGTGTTCCAGTGCATTGTATGTGTCAGTGTTACCTGTAGGCTATGCCGCTTTCAAATGCTGGAAGCTTGTGCGATGTAACGAAGTCTCTTGCTGATAAGCAGCCAGGTACCATTAAGGAAGTCGCTAAGGTGTTGATTGACCTGTCATCTAAGCTTGAGGCGTTTGCGACGGACATAAGAAGAGACGTTAGCGGAGTTGCGAGCTCAAATGCAGAAATTCACCGCGAAATTGGAACCATCCGTGACTCCATTGGCTTTATAAACGAAGGCTTTGAACAATTTAAGAAAGAGGTCGACGTTTTCCGTCGCGAACTCACTGCGGTCGCGGCTGTGAATCAACGATGTAAACAAGAAAATGAGCAACTAAAAAGTGAATTGAAAGAGGCAAAAAGAGAAATAGTAGAGATGAAACAGTACAGTAGAAACATGAACCTGGAAGTAAAGGGGCTGCCTTTGGTCGCTAATGAAGATTTGAAAAAAAGTGTGGGTCAGATTGCCACGTGTCTTAATACAAGTATAACTGAAAATGACATTGACGTCGTGCATCGTGTTCCTTCTAAGGATAAGAACAAACCAAATGTCATCATAAAGTTCACGACTCGGTCTGCACGAGACAGATTTCTCTCTGCAGCACGACACGTCCGGTTAAACACTGGCACTTTGGGCTTTGAAACGAACAGCCCTGTTTATATAAACGAGCACCTGTGCGCTGAGAATAAGCGACTGTTGGGCAAAGCTCGCCAACTAAGGCGTGAAAAAGAATGGAAGTTTGTTTGGGTGTCGCAGGGGAAGATCCTCATGCGCAAATCCGAGCAATCGCCTGTCCTACATATGCTGACCTGGACAAAGTTACTTAAGTGCCCTGTACTTCTGATTGAGCTCACTCTTCTTATGCCCACTGATAAAACGGAGCCAAGGCATACAAAATTTTTGTGGTTCTTCGTGGTTCTTGTTACTTTTCACTGGATAATTAAAGGCATGTTTGTTCGAAAAGCTAATTACATTTGCCGATACTATGTGGATTTTAGCTTAGCTTTCATTCCTGATCTACATGTACTGCACTCAGCCCGACTAAACGAAGCTCGGGTACTATTAATCAATTTCGCCTTTTTCAACAGTACCGTTTATTTACGCCTTATAGCCTGTACCGCACCATTGTTACTATTATGTATTCATCCCTGTGATAGTGTTGCCGTTGGGGGCACCAGGCCTAAAGAGTTCTGCTTTGTAACATTTTCGTCAGAAATTGGTTTTGTACGTATAGCGTTATTAACCTTTATGTTCATGCCACTGTTCTTCTTGCTTTTTCTTTTTTGCAATGTTTCATTTTTGGCTCCTACTGAACATTTGGCTTCAAAATGGCTGTGAAGTGTACTAGTCCCTGTGAATTAACTGCAATTTTGGCGGATAGGTGTGTATCGACTCTAAGTTTTTTACATTTGAATGTACAGTCAGTGCGCTCTAAAGAGGGCGAGTTTTGCAGTTTTCTTGATGAATTTGGCTTCAAGTTTTCGGTTATTATGCTAAGTGAAACTTGGTACTCCAATGATGACGATGTTGTGAGTATAGATGGGTATAATGTGGTTCACATGAACCGAAAAAGCCGGGGCGGTGGTGTATGCATATATGTTGAAGCTAGTATCAGCTATGAGCATGTTGATGATTGGTCTCGAAGCTGCGAAGATTTTGAAATCATGTGCTTGAAATCTGAAAACATTCTCATTACTGTTGTCAATAGACCACCTCACGGCAGCATCAATAGTTTTTTCCACTTCTTAGACGAATACTTTAGGTTCGTAAATGAAAACAATTATACTTTAGTGCTTGGAGGGGATCTGAACATCGACATGCTGACAACATCTAACAAACAAACCGACTTTTCCAACCTGCTTCTTTCGTACAGCCTGTCGAATGTCGTAACTACCCCAACTCGCGTTACAGCTACTACAGCGACTTTAATAGATTTATTTATAACAAATACTGCTGATATGCTACATCATGGTACGATTAGTATTACGATTAGTGATCATTTGCCAATATATTCAATTACTAGTTTACAAACTAAACAAAAACATTCAGTGGAAAGAGATATTTACTTTCAAGACATCAATCCACGATGTCTATCTTGCTTCCGTGAAGAAATAAGGTTGTTAAGCTGAAATGACATATTGTCTTGTTCTTCACCTGAAAAGGCCTATGACCAGTTTATTGAGCATTAGCGCTAGCTGTTGGGCCAGTTGGTGCATTATGAACTTGAAAAATGGGTACCAGCGAAAACACTGAACACGTACACAAGAAGAAGGCGTTACACACGGACGAACGCTGGACTTTCAACTGTGCTTTATTGGAAATTGCATTGCCGCACAAGGCTTCTCACACATGCGCACTGCCATCACTTCTCACGACACGTGACACTTCAGCTTAATATTTACGCTAAGTAGGCACGCTCTTTCGACGTCAGTGACAAGGACGTATCGCTGACACAATTATCTTTATGATTCACAATGTGAAATGCTTCTAAAATCTCCCGCGAATATCTTGTCTTTCCCCTGCCCAAAATGGTCGTGCGATCGAACATCGGCTTACTGGATTTGCATTTCATGCAACTGCGGCAATGAACATCCAGATTACTTCCCAAGTCCCCGCTCAAGGATGTATTATGTTCTTGCAGCCGCTTATTTATACATCTTCCCGTTTGCCCAATATAAACTTTGCCACATGCTAGTGGAACGCAGTAAACAACACCAGTCTTGCACTCAACAAAGGGTTTCATGTGCTTGACTTGACAGGCCTCTTTCCTTTTCCCATCGATGCCTATTCTCGCACACAAGCCTGCCAATTTGCATGATGCGGAAAAAACCACGCTGACTCCTTGCTTTCCAGCCACTTTCTTTATGTTGTGAGAAACCTTATGTATGTAAGGTATCACTTCAAAATCCTTCCTTTTCTCGGTAGGCTTCCTAACTTTAAGCCCCTTCACTTTTTTCAACCCAACTTCCGCAACAGACCTAATGACCGAGAAAGGGAAACCCGCAGCCATCAACCTCTCGGACTGGCTGAAGTGCTTATGCTTTGGGGAGAAACAAGGGTGGGTTCACCAACGTCATTTTGAGGAGATGTCGCGTATGTCCGCGCGTCTGACTGAATTTTACTGGAACATGGTGCGTCCCCAGCTGTTGAAGAAAAAGAAAAAGAAGGCGCCTAGTCAGAGTTGTTCCGTGTTGTGTCAGGATGGTACAACGTTACCACCAGCTATGCACGCCCTCCTCAGCAAGGGACCAAAGTTCAGCCTACCGCCGCGAGTCGAGAAGCACGAGTTACTTGCCAAGGTTCGAGCAGTGGCAAGCAAAGCCCCTTCGCAGGAAAAAGACCGTTGTCTTTCGGAGGGTCTCGATTGCCTCATGCGCACTCGTGACGAATTGCAGGAAGCACGAAAGGATTGTTTCCGGCCGGTGGTGGACCATTTCCGTCGAAATGGTTTAACGCTACTACAGTCGGACAAAGAGGGAGGGTTCGTAGTTCAGCGCACAAACTGCTTCAATGAAAGGGCCTGCAGAGCGATGGAAAAACACTTCAAACCCGTTTCAGTGAAACCGAGCCAAGTAAAACGGAACGCAGTGAGATTGCTTGAGAAGTGCAACCAAGAAAGTTTAGCTAAAGCAGCGACAAAGTGCAGTAACGACCGGCTCCAAGTCTTTTTCACGGCGAAGACTCATAAGGTGGACTGCCCACTGTGAGCAATTGTGACAGAAAGCGGATCCTGGCAGAAAACTGTAAGCACCTTCATTCAGCGTCATCTGAACTCCTTGAAGCCAGCCGACCCGTTCGCCCTCCGAAATTCCGCGGACTTGGTTGACGTGCTAAGGGAAGGCCTAACTGGAGTGAACAGTGCGTTTTCCTTGGACATAGAGGACCTTTATTACTCAATTCCGCACGACGAATTGTACATAGCGGTGCGCGAAGTGATTGAACTAAGTGGAGTTGTTCGCTTTCAGAACCAAGTAGGCATGAGCGTTGGCGCATTTTTTGAGGTGCTGTCCTGTTACTTGGAATCCACCCTGGTCGAGTTTAAGGGTAGTGTGTTTTTACAAAAGAAAGGGATATGTATTGGGTCAAGTGTTGCGCCGATTTTATGTAGCATATTCCTGGCCAAAATTGACAACCTCATTTGCGCTTCTTTGGACAACGGACATGTTATCCGTGTGTTTAGGTATGTGGACGACTTTCTGGTTTTTATAAGGCTTTTGCCAGGAGAAAAAGTGGACAGTGTTGCAGAGGGTATTTTATCTGTTTTTAAGGAATGTTCTCGAGGTTTAAGTTTTACCTGCGAACTACCACTCGACAAAGCCATAAGGTTTCTTGACTTACAACTAATGTTTCATGACAATGACCATGTTTGCTGGATCTTTTCGCCCCGAACAAAAAAAGCACTAATGCCATATGAATCCAACCAGTCGAAGTTGGTCAAGAGGAGCGTAGCGCTCGGTCGCCTCATGGACGCGGTGCAAAAGAGCTGCTCCCATCGCATTGCCTGTAGCCTGAAGGAGCAGGTCGAGAGGTTGATGGCTGCGGGTTTCCCTTTCTCGGTCATTAGGTCTGTTGCGGAAGTTGGGTTGAAAAAAGTGAAGGGGCTTAAAGTTAGGAAGCCTACCGAGAAAAGGAAGGATTTTGAAGTGATACCTTACATACATAAGGTTTCTCACAACATAAAGAAAGTGGCTGGAAAGCAAGGAGTCAGCGTGGTTTTTTCCGCATCATGCAAATTGGCAGGCTTGTGTGCGAGAATAGGCATCGATGGGAAAAGGAAAGAGGCCTGTCAAGTCAAGCACATGAAACCCTTTGTGGAGTGCAAGACTGGTGTTGTTTACTGCGTTCCACTAGCATGTGGCAAAGTTTATATTGGGCAAACGGGAAGATGTATAAATAAGCGGCTGCAAGAACATAATACATCCTTGAGCGGGGACTTGGGAAGTAATCTGGCTGTTCATTGCCGCAGTTGCATGAAATACAAATCCAGTAAGCCGATGTTCGATCGCACGACCATTTTGGGCAGGGGAAAGACAAGATATTCGC
Source organism: Rhipicephalus sanguineus (assembly GCF_013339695.2). Lineage (NCBI taxonomy): Eukaryota > Metazoa > Arthropoda > Arachnida > Ixodida > Ixodidae > Rhipicephalus > Rhipicephalus sanguineus. Next base: position 149,084,703 of record NC_051184.2, on the reverse strand, counting down.
GGGAGATTTTAGAAGCATTTGACATTGTGAATCATAAAGATAATTGTGTCAGAGATACGTCCTTGTCACTGACGTCGAAAGAGCGTGCCTACTTAGCGTAAATATTAAGTTGAAGTGTCACGTGTCGTGAGAAGTGATGGCAGTGCGCATGTGTGAGAAGCCTTGTGCGGCAATGCAATTTCCAATAAAGCACAGTTGAAAGTCCAGCGTTCGTCCGTGTGTAACGCCTTCTTCTTGTGTACGTGTTTTCAGTGTTTTCGCTGGTGCCCATTTTTCAAGTTCAGTTTATTGATACCTTGAGCTCAGTATATCGGAAACATTTTCCTTATAAGCAAGCAAAAAAACCAAAACAAGCTCGTAAACCGTGGATTTCGTTTAAGCTAATCAAAATGATAAAGAAAAAGAATGCATTATACCATTTATTTGTGTGCACTCGTGACCTCGGCGTGTTGAAAGAGTTTAAAACATTGCGTAATAACTTGACTAAGTCGCTAAAACAAGCTAAGCGTGACTATTACTACTCCATGTTTGATGGCATTGTGGATGTAAAGCAGATGTGGAATAAGCTGAATTCTGTCCTATCACGATCGCGGCTTGCCTCTACTGTTAATGAGCTTAAAGTAGGAAGCGAGAGCTTTAAAGATGAAGCCCTAGCAAATAAATTTAATGAATATTTTCTATCATTGGCTGAAAGCACTCATGATCAAGATGCGCTGTTGTACTTACCCAGCCCCCTAACACATTCTCTGTATCTATATGAAACTGACGATAATGAAATTCTAACCGTGTTCAAAAAATTCAGGCGAAGCAAAAGTGAGGATGTGAATGGGCTAAAGATTGCACCAATCCTTCATGTCATCGACCTGATCACACCTTGCCTCACTCACATTTACAACATGGCATTACGACTGGCATTTTTCCTCAACAGATGAAAGTTGCAAGGGTAACTGTGGTACACAAAGGTGGTGAAAGAGATAATTTAGGCAATTATAGACCTATATCAATTCTTCCCTTGTTTTCTAAAGGTTTAGAAAAAATTTTCCTCCTCAGAATGAGTAATTTCTTTGAAAAGCATTCCGTAATAACGTCATCACAACATGGGTTCAGATCAGGCTGTTCGACTGAAACTGCTCTTCTCAAACAAAAAGAAATAATTTTGAACAGTATTGAGGCTAGGAAACTAACACTGGGAGTATTCTTAGACTTCTCAAAAGCATTCGACAGAATAATCATGCAACCCTATTAGATAAATTAAATTGTTATGGCATACGCGGAATTGTTTTAGAATTAATTAGTAGTTACATTACAGATAGAAAGCAATGCGTATCAATAAATAGACATCATTCTTCGTTTAAACCTATTAGGCAGGGTGTGCCTCAGGGCAGCATACTGGGCCCACTTGTCATATATATAAATGATATTGTGAATGTCCATGATTCCATTAACTACATTATTTACGCAGATGATACTAGTTTCTTCATTTCAGGAACCAAAGATGACGAACTTATACATTTGGCAAATGAAGTACTAAGAAAAATCTATAGTTGGTCGGTAAAAAACTCGCTCCAGCTAAATTGCTCTAAGACAAAAGCAGTGCTTTTTAGAACGAAATCTACGCCTTGTGATATTACGAAGACTCTTACGCTAAATGACTCAAAAGTAGAACTCTCTGCGTCAGTTAAAACATTGGGTGTTATTTTTTATGAACTGATGACTTGGGACCACCATACCGATTACTTAAAATCTAAGCTTTGCAAAGCCTTAGGCATGTTGCGCAGGTGCCAGAGACTGCTACCAATACAACAGAAACTCATGATATATAATGCACTATTTGCTTCACATCTTCGTTATTGTCACCTCGTTTGGTCAAACAGCACAAAACAATCACTAGGCCATCTAGTCATACTGCAGAAGCAAGCCTTACGGGCTATTGCTGGTGTACCCTACAATGACCATACGCGTGATCTGTTTATAAAGTTCAAAATTATTCGAGTTGACCATCTATATGAGTATCAGCTTATGTGTTCTTTTAAACGTGAAACGACCAAGGGTACTACCCATATTAGGAACATCGCAAACTTGTTAACCAACCAATCATCTCGCTTAAACCGACACACTGAACATTGGGCGGTTCCGCGACCACGCACAAACTATGGTTTTCAAACACTTTCCTACTGTCTTCCCTCCACTCTAAATAAATATAAACTATGCGATGAAAACATACGTTATGTTCCTAAAAACGCATTGCTTCAACTAATAATATGAATATCAACCTTGCTTTTGTGTTTCATGAAAATGTGTGTTTCTTGCTGATGCTTATCACTTTGCTTTGTGTATTTTTATTTTAATATTGCAACAAGTGGGAATATTTGTCATGTTGCTGCTGTTATTGTATGGGGAGGTGGGACCAGTCAAGCTGCCTATATGCAGCTTTTATCCCACCATCCTTGCTGTGTATACATGTTTTGTAACTATGTGGCAATAAACTTCAAACTTCAAACTTCAAACGTAGTGGTATAATCCAAACATCTAGGACGAAAGAAGATGTCTTATTTGCGTCTGAAAGATGTCCAATTTTCGCTTTGCGCAATGTGGACGTCTAAAAGATATACAAAGGCTTATTGTAACGGACGTACAATGCACATGTACGCTGTGTGAACGATGGACGCATTTTGGACGTCAGTGACAGACGGTGCACATTTGTGCTTATTTTTCACAAAACACCGACCTTCAAGGGACTAGAAATAATCAACGAATGTTTCAACGACACTAGATCGGCGCATCCACTGAAGCCTGGCATTGATTCCTCGCGTTAGCTCGCAGAAACGGATGCAACAAAAGAGAAAGAAAAAGAACGGAATAAATTGGGCGTTTGCTGATGAAAACACCGCTGTCGTCTGCTCCTCAACGCTGCCAAAGGCGCGCGCTGCGTGTTCCCCCACCTCTAAGCGGCTCGCGGTTTTTTTGTTTTTTTTTTTTTTTTCCCGTCCCTTTTTGGTTTTCCTTTCTGCGTGGCCTCCGACATTAACCGGCGGTGCACGCGCCTGCCAATCTCGGAGGCCATGCTCCCTGCACCGTGGTTGCGGCTCTGCGCCGCAAGGCGCCGTGTCTGTCGGTACGGTATGAGTTGTGCACACTGTACCATCGGTGCATTTTATTTGTGTTATTTTTGTCATGTTATCTGGCCATCCACGGACGCCCGTTCTAACGGGAGAGTGATATTTGTTGATCCCAACCCACATCTTGAAGCCTACATTTTAAAGGGGTCGTGAAACGTTTTCCGAAAATTTTCAACTACGTGTATATTCGGAATCCTGGCCGTCCATTCAATACTATACCTCGACTCGTTTCATCATCCGGGTTAATTTAATAGCTGTAAAAACACAATTACTATTCCCTTCTCACGTTCCCCTCAACTACACAGCTGACGTCACTTTAAGTCAGCCAATGAAAAGTCTCTGTCGTCGACAAAACATGGCGACGCAGCGATGTTTGTTGAGCCATAGTACATTTTGACATAGTTGGCCGAGGTTCGTAGCATCATACAGTAGCATCATACGCAATAAAGACGTCACCCTAACGCCTTTAAGGTTTTATGACGCACACAGTTGGCATAGCGAGGACTAAGCCACCAAAACACGCCGTAAAACACAACTTAACGCAACCAGAAAGAGAAAACTGGGACGCTGCACCAAGCGAGCGAAGGCAAGAATACACACGCGACGGATCCCGGATGTACTTGAAAGCGGAAGCAAGCAGGTCACGTGCTGTATGTGCAGTGTGCACAGTATATAACTCAGAGCGCAAAAGTTGCTCTGTTATTTGTTTCTTTTCGAGGTTTCTATAAATATATTATTTTAGAGCAAATCAAAGCTAACGCAGTGTTTATAACTTCCCTTACCGTGACGTCACGATAAGAGAAGTTAGTGCCTAAGGCTGCCGGTTGTTCCGCACAGTCGTTTGGGAGCTCAATTAAACTGCGATTTCAAACGGGCGTCATTAATTACAGACTGAATATTGCGCCGAAATATTTCGGAATCGGCATGTCTAATCCTTGTTAAAGCAGGGAAAATTACAACCGGGCAGTTTCATTTTCTTTTCACGACCCCTTTAAGTCTCAAAGGCTATGCTTACTTCCGTTTGCAACGCAAAATACGTCATGGCCGCCATGATTTGTACAAAAAGTCATTACGTTTGTAAAAACTTAGTACAGTTACTTTTAAATTAAAATGAGCGGCAATATGAAGCATGAATTTGTACATATTCTTTCCCTAAGTTGTGACTATGGTTGTGACATGCGTCGACGTCGTCCCCATCACCGCCATCGCCATCACGTTTTCTTTCGCACATGTACGCACATTGCGTACATGTTTGTTTGGACCAGTCGTGGTTGGGTCTTGAGGTTTGGTCCTGCCAGGGCCAACGCTGCCAGCAGCGACGTTTGTCCGCCGCTTTTTATCTGACGTATGTGTACTTACGTTGACCGCTGTTGGGTGTTGTGTGGTAGATGTTCTCTGGCTGTGTCGCGTGCAACAAGAACAGTAGAAGAGTTTCTGAACTCCGGTCGCCTCGGCAGTGGGCCATTGGCCAGCAAAGGTACGTACTACATACGTTCTCTTATGCTTTCCTTTAGTGAATAAGGCCGTTGTGTAATGCGTGAATGGAGGTTTTTCTTTCTTTTCGCAGTTGCGTGTTGCTAAACCCATAGTTCATACCGTGTCGTCTGGCGTGGACGTAGACCACTGTTGGGTGCTGCATCGCGTACAGCAAGAACCCTGTCCGCCCCGGCAGTGGGCCATTGGCCAGCAAAGGTACGTTCTCTTATGGTTTCCTTTAGTGAATAAGGCCGTTGTGTAATGCGTGAATAAAGGTTTTTGTTTATTTTCGTAGTCGCGTTTTCCCAAACGCACAGTTCTGTATCGCCGTGCATGCCTCGGTGATATCGACATCATTACTTCTGCTTCGTTTCCTTCATAGAGTCAATATACTGACTCTAGAGGAAAAGCTGGGCCGCGAGACCTATAACCACAAGAACGCTGACATCTTGGAACGTTGTCATTCTTGCCATCACATATCAATCCTAAAGAAGCATCTGCACAATTAAAAACTTGCGGATATTGTTTTGTGTTTATTTTAAATACTTCTACGAAAGAATACGACGGCTATTTATGCAATTTACTGCGCGCGGAAAGGAGCGTTTGCAGGCTGGTTAACTAGATGGCACCACCATATCAATTTGAAGTTATAAGTCGCGAATAAGACACGGACGAAGAATAGGAACACACACACACGGAGCGCCACTTCCAACATAGATTTATTTAGAAAGAGCACAGAACATATTTATACACCACGCGCGCAGTCATCGTGCCTCAATGCGCAGTCGCATTCAACTCGCGATACACTGCCGGGATTGTCATTGCGTTCCGGACTTTAGCGCCTGCGCGGTAGTCGGCCGAAGTCCTGATAAGTCAGTACGATTAATTATTGAGGCTAAGAAAATAATCGAATCAGGTGATCTATGCGTCAGCGTTGCTTCCATTTCATTATTGCCATAAGAGTTACGCTACTTGAATGCGACTGCGCATTGAGGCACGATGACTGCGCGCGTGGTGTATAAATATGTTCTGTGCTCTTTCTAAATAAATCTATGTTGGAAGTGGCGCTCCGTGTGTGTGTGTTCCTATTCTTCGTCCGTGTCTTATTCGCGCCTTATAACTTCAAATATGTTAAACCAACAAGCCCAGTCTGCCATTCTTACACCATATCAACAATCGCGAGTATGCGAGTGTGTGCTTGCGGCCGATTGCGCCGGTTTGCGCGTCGTGTTAAAGCCCTTGAAACTTCGTTCGCGACGTGTAAGTCGTATTCATCGTCACTGGATAGCGCGCACTTACAACGGGGACAAAGGGAGAAGAACACGACAACACAAGCGCTAACTTTCAACTAAAGTTTATTCAAGGAAAAACGGAAAAACGGAAGAGAAGAAAATAACACAAAATATCGCGCATGCGTCACTGCGCAGAAAACATAACTAAATTATAAGCCACACATAATATCAAAGCCTAACAACATGGTAGTTGATATAACCAATCTGTTCACCGTTGCAAGGCGCTAATCAGTGTGGCCAAGAAAAGACAGTTCTTTATCTGTTAGTGCCAATGACGTCTGGCTTACACATCTATGTCCTTCTTTTTTGATTTGGAAGGCCTCACAGATCTCCCTTGTAGTCTTGTCTTTGTGACGGAATAAAACTGTGGTGCCTGTGAAATCCGCGGAGCACCCGCAGTCCCTGCAATGCATGCCAAGGTGTGTCGAAAATGTAGGACCTTTAACTGCATTCCTATGTTCATTGAGGCGCAGATTCAGACATCTGCCCGTCTGGCCAACATAAACGCGGCCATATGATAACGGGATGCTATATACGACTCCCGAGGCGCAAGGTACGTGGCTGTAGGTGTGGTTAATGCTGCAGGCTTGACTGTTCCTAGAACTCGACTCTATGCGTCTGCGCACCGCGGGGCATACGCCGCGTACCTTGTGTTCCGCGGAAAACACCACTTTGACCTCATGCCGGGCGCCCACCTTTTTTAGACGATGTGACAACCCATGCACATAAGGTATCACGGCAAACTTCACCTTGTCTTTTGCTTTCGACTCCGTCACGCCTAGCTGCTGCCCTGCCACAGATTTTTTTAGCTCCCGCAAAAGCCGGCTACATGCGAGAACCGTCGTCTGGTTCGGGTATCCCGCCTTCCTAAGTTTGCTTAACTGAACATTAACACTTGCTTCCATCATGTGTTCACATGATTTTGTCAGGGCTGATCGCAGAGCAGATATAGCTATGCCATTCTTAACAACCTTAGAGTGGGCCGACCGGTAATCCAACAAAGGCTTAACGCTCCGGGGACTATATTGCCAACAGATATGACCTGAATCAAAAGTAAGCTTAACATCTAAAAGCTTTATCGAACCATTAACAGCAGTTTCTGTAGTGAAGGACAATCCCATGCCTTGCTCTCTAAAAACCTTTAAAATGTCAATCATCTTCGATGTTGCCATGCCCGGTTCGGTAAAAACAATGTAATCATCGACGTACCTAAAAATGGTCCGTGCAAGGCCGCAAAGATTACGTTCCACGTTTCTGTCAATCTTTGCCAAAAAAATGTTAGATAAAACCGGAGCCACTCTTGATCCGATGCATATTCCTGATCTTTGTACAAAAACGCCTCCTGCGAACCCGACAAAGGTGGCCTTAAGGTAAAAACTCAAAAGCTTAAGGAAGCTATCTACAGGAATGCCACATCTGTTGCGAAAAGACAGCTCGTCATTGTCTTCACAAATGCACTGCTCAACACTTCCAATCAGCTGGGCTTGGGGTATACTGTAAAAAAGGTCTTCAACATCAATGCTGAAGGCAGAACACCCTTCCAGCTCATGCACTTTCAGATAGTTCACGATTTCCGTGGAACTTGACACCACAAAAGGATCGTCGAACTTCAAAGATTCCAGATGAACTTGAAAATAACCTGAGAGAACATGCAGCCATGTGCCACGCTCGGAAACTATGGCCCTGAAAGGGATATCAGGCTTGTGTGTCTTTGCCGTTCGTCGCACTCTTCCGGTTAAGAAGAAGATTGAAAGAGAGGAAGGAAGGTGTCTACATTTGGGCGTTGAGCCCCTCCCTCCCGGGCACAGAAGTATTCTGCAATTGGGCCCGAAGTTTTGCGTTCCCCCGGTATCGCACGATATGGAAAAAGTTGCACTATGCCGGAAAGTTTCTCAAGCACTCCCCGAGGAAACCAGGTCAGTCTGTCTTTCTGAATGTGCTGAAGTGTTGACGAAGGAAGGGAAAGGCGCCTGCAGAGAGTTGAACCTAAAACCAGTGATTAATTACCTGGCATCTAATTGTCTGTACTGTGTCGAGTCGGACAAGGAAGGCTTTTTGGTTACTCTTCCACAGGACGTATTCAATGCGAAAGCAAGAGCCACCATGTCAAAAAACTTTGTGCAAGTTCAAGCAAAACCGGCTAGGGTAAAACGGGAAGCCATTGAACTTCTCAAAGGGTTCAACCTTGAGTCTGTCGCGGAAAAAGTCAAGAAGTGCAAGGGTTCGCTCCTGGAGGTCTTCTACACGGCAAAGACACACAAGCCTGATATCCCTTTCAGGGCCATAGTTTCCGAGCGTGGCACATGGCTGCATGTTCTCTCAGGTTATCTTCAAGTTCATCTGGAATCTTTGAAGTTCGACGATCCTTTTGTGGTGTCAAGTTCCACGGAAATCGTGAACTATCTGAAAGTGCATGAGCTGGAAGGGTGTTCTGCCTTCAGCATTGATGTTGAAGACCTTTTTTACAGTATACCCCAAGCCCAGCTGATTGGAAGTGTTGAGCAGTGCATTTGTGAAGACAATGACGAGCTGTCTTTTCGCAACAGATGTGGCATTCCTGTAGATAGCTTCCTTAAGCTTTTGAGTTTTTACCTTAAGGCCACCTTTGTCGGGTTTGCAGGAGGCGTTTTTGTACAAAGATCAGGAATATGCATCGGATCAAGAGTGGCTCCGGTTTTATCTAACATTTTTTTGGCAAAGATTGACAGAAACGTGGAACGTAATCTTTGCGGCCTTGCACGGACCATTTTTAGGTACGTCGATGATTACATTGTTTTTACCGAACCGGGCATGGCAACATCGAAGATGATTGACATTTTAAAGGTTTTTAGAGAGCAAGGCATGGGATTGTCCTTCACTACAGAAACTGCTGTTAATGGTTCGATAAAGTTTTTAGATGTTAAGCTTACTTTTGATTCAGGTCATATCTGTTGGCAATATAGTCCCCGGAGCGTTAAGCCTTTGTTGGATTACCGGTCGGCCCACTCTAAGGTTGTTAAGAATGGCATAGCTATATCTGCTCTGCGATCAGCCCTGACAAAATCATGTGAACACATGATGGAAGCAAGTGTTAATGTTCAGTTAAGCAAACTTAGGAAGGCGGGATACCCGAACCAGACGACGGTTCTCGCATGTAGCCGGCTTTTGCGGGAGCTAAAAAAATCTGTGGCAGGGCAGCAGCTAGGCGTGACGGAGTCGAAAGCAAAAGACAAGGTGAAGTTTGCCGTGATACCTTATGTGCATGGGTTGTCACATCGTCTAAAAAAGGTGGGCGCCCGGCATGAGGTCAAAGTGGTGTTTTCCGCGGAACACAAGGTACGCGGCGTATGCCCCGCGGTGCGCAGACGCATAGAGTCGAGTTCTAGGAACAGTCAAGCTTGCAGCGTTAACCACACCTACAGCCACGTACCTTGCGCCTCGGGAGTCGTATATAGCATCCCGTTATCATGTGGCCGCGTTTATGTTGGCCAGACGGGCAGATGTCTGAATCTGCGCCTCAATTAACATAGGAATGCAGTTAAAGGTCCTACATTTTCGACACACCTTGGCATGCATTGCAGGGACTGCGGGTGCTCCGCGGATTTCACAGGCACCACAGTTTTATTCCGTCACAAAGACAAGACTACAAGGGAGATCTGTGAGGCCTTCCAAATCAAAAAAGAAGGACATAGATGTGTAAGCCAGACGTCATTGGCACTAACAGATAAAGAACTGTCTTTTCTTGGCCACACTGATTAGCGCCTTGCAACGGTGAACAGATTGGTTATATCAACTACCATGTTGTTAGGCTTTGATATTATGTGTGGCTTATAATTTAGTTATGTTTTCTGCGCAGTGACGCATGCGCGGTATTTTGTGTTATTTTCTTCTCTTCCGTTTTTCCTTGAATAAATTTTAGTTGAAAGTTAGCGCTTGTGTTGTCGTGTTCTTCTCCCTTTGTCCCCGTTGTAAGTGCGCGCTATCCAGTGACGATGAATACATACCAACTCGCCCAGTTTTCTGCTTTGTTATGTGTATGTCGTAGTTGTCATAGTGTCGCGTTGTCTGCGTTTTCTGTCGCCGCATACCACTCGACTTCATGTGACAGTCCTTTTTTCTTTCGAGCTGGAAACTTCAGTGCATCAGTGCAAACCAGGACGGACGGCAAAGAAGAGATGAGACAAGCCCTGAAAGTTATGTACGAACTAGTCGCAACCGATTTTTTTATACTTTTTAACGGCGATAAAGCTTCGTGGGCCGTGTAACTTTAGTTTCGATTGAAGCTTTCGGGAGCTGTCTCACATTCGCCGCTGCATGCTGCAATCGACATTTTTCTGCTTTACGGCTCTCTGCGCTGAAGTACGGCGGTACGGCAGCAATGAGCTGAAAAAGAACGTGGATACAGGTGTCTCGCCATTGCAAGTCGAATCAGCGCGCGACCAAGGCCTACGGACTTTGCTTCGAGCTGCGAATCTGTCGAGTGACCTTTGTGCCAGCGAACGGAGAAACTTTGGTAGGGAGTTAAAAACCATGCACAAACAGGTGGAAATATTAACTGTTATCAACCGGACCAGCTGCACAGACAACCGTACACTAACACACGGCTTCACGCATCAAAACACGGCTGATGTTCTCTGAACAGCGTGTAGCTGGCTTAGGTTGGTAGATTAAAACTGATTACTACCGTCAAATATAGCGAGCGTCTCAAGGTCTGGCAACGCTCGTTTTGTTCCATCATGGCGGAACCCATGTAGTTATAGGTTTCAATGCATGGGCCCTATGGGGAGCTTTTCCTCTAGAGTCAGTATATTAACTCTATGGTTTCCTTGATGTAATGGTTTGTAGCTGCCAGAGTAGCCATGATAAGCTTAGTTTAGCCTGTCCTTTTGTAGTACTGTGCATTTGTTAGCGTTGTTTTTCGTGGTATGTCGCAGCTGTAGTTCTGTTTTTATTTGTTTAGCTGTGTTCGCTTGCTTGTCTCTTTCCCTAGCATGCCAAAGCTTAGTTGGAATAAGCGCCATGCTCAAATCAGCCAATGGCGGAACTGTGCACAAACACGCTATGATTTGTGGACTAACACATCATTTGTCGAGAGAAGAGGGAGCAATGTTTAGGTGACTGAGAATTTATTGTACAATCCAGGGCTCGTGCTGCGCTATAATATTTGGCTTGTGTGTTCTCGGGAGCCTCGACTACCTATTGGCAGCGCTTTCTGACCATGCTCAAAAAGTGTTGCGGGGCCCCTGTAAGGTAGTGATACCGGCTAGGTGAACTGATTAGCTCCTATATTGAAAATTAGAACATGGGAAAAGTACAGTTTGCCTTCATAGAATGGGGAAATTCTCTTGCAGTTCATTGCAGTCAGTGATCCAGTTCCTTAATTCGCTCCTGAATACTGCTTGATCGCATGCTTATTCAAAGGCTGTTACCTAAACGATCTACACGGACCTCATCGAAATTGTGTGCAAGCTAGTATTTGGAAATCTATGTATATATATATATATAGTCTCGCAGAGAAAACGAGCCCTAAAAGTAATCGTCTGTCCTATAATATATATATATTGTAAGCATTATTCATATGCTTCATCCTCTCACCTGTAAATACTCATCATCACCACTTGGGTCTGAGTAGCGGGGCTCAGGCTCGAGAAAAATAAAGTCTTTCGGCTTGACCGTCGTCTCACAAGTGGTGGATTGTGCTGTACGATTCCTCGGTCCTCTGGCTCTACCGGTGGCGCTACGCCTTCCACTTCACTACACCCCTGGAGCTCCGTTCAGGTCGCCGTTTGAACTCGGAGACATCGGCAATGTCGCACGACGAGAACACCAACGCTGGACCATCCACGACACCTGCCACGTCAGGAACCCCTTCCTGCTTGGTTACCACCCCTCAGAAGGATCCACCGGTGTTCGCTGGCCTTCGTGGGGACGACGTCGAAGACTGGCTGGAGCAGTACGACCGCGTCAGTGCACTCAACCACTGGGATGACGCTGCAAAACTTACTCGTGTCGCCTTCTACCTGACGGGTGTAGCCAAGACTTGGTTTTTCAACCACGAGTTGAACTTCGTCGATTGGACCTCCTTTAAGCACCAGCTACGACAGATTTTCGCGAACCCTTCAATCCGCTCCGACATCGCGAAAAAGAAGTTAGCGGAGCGTGTCCAGTAAACCGGCGAGTCATACACTTCTTACATAGAAGATGTCCTCGCCCTTTGTCGCCGCGTGAACAGCTCAATGACGGAGACGGACAGGGTGCGCCACCTGCTCAAAGGAATTGGCGCTACGGCATTCAACGCCCTTGCAGTGCAGAACCCCACTACCGTCTCGGAAATCGTCGCCACGTGTCAGCGCCTTGATGAGCTCCATCTGCTCCGTTTGCAGCCTGACACATCTCATCTGAGCGCAACCAATGACACCGAGCTGCGCAGCTTGATTCGTTCCATCATACGAGAGGAACTCCAAGCACAGGCTATGTCTTCCCCGCTTGAGCTCCGTACGACATCTCCGGGCAGCAGCCTCCGCAACATCGTCCGAGAAGAACTTGTTGCCATGAGGTGTACGGAAATTCCCAGGCACGACCCCGTACCGACACCAACTTACGCCCAGGTTGCGGCCCTAGCGCCTCCTCAACAGATACCACCCCACGCGCCCACAATGCACGGTTCCGTGAATGCTTTGTCACCACGAGCGTCGTTTCCCTCTCCCAACGCCTGGCGCCCACCTCGACCAGTATGCTACTATTGTGGAGTCCGTGGCCATATTTCCCGGTTTCGCCGACGCCGTCAACAGGACGAAAGACGGGGTTACGACTACCATGAACGAGACGAGTTTCCTGCTCCGGTTCCACAATACAGTCGCCCCTACCAAGCTTACGAACGTCGATGAGGGTGGCGATTTGGGCTTGTTGGTATGGTTGCATGATAATTGATGGTAGCGCAGGCCAAAGACACGGACAAAAGACGGGACATGAGACACCACAGCGCTAACTTTCAACAACTATTTTATTACCAGCTGATCCCGCTAGTATATGTACTCTCTCACGGTCATACGTCACGTGTGCATAGCTCTGACACCCATAAAACTGTAACCTACACGTGTACATCACATACATGACCACACTGTATCAAACGCATTTTTCTTATAATGCTTATCCACAAAGCAGTTTTATCGCGAATACATGTAATCCAGTTCCTTATTTGATAACACCACTGACGGACTGCTGACACACGCGTCACCAAGCGCTGTGGTGTCTCATGTCCCTTCTTTTGTCCGTGTCTTTGGCCTGCGCTACCATCAATTATCTTACGAACGTCGTTCTGCATCTCCGCAGAGCCTCAACGGAGCCGCTGCTTCCCGTTTTCCGCGTCGCCGCTCTCCATCACCCATGCGCCGTTCCTCTTCTCCCCTTCGACCAGCTACTTCGGCCCCGGGCCATCGCCCGGAAAACTAAATTGTGCAGCTTTGGGAGGGGAAGCTGCATTGTTTGGGCTAAGTCAAACTCCTCCGCAGCGGCCCTCAAATGTACTGTTAGTATGTGCTGAAGGTGTATGGACTGAAGCATTGGTAGACACGGGGGCAGCACTTTCCGTTATTAGTATCGAACTGTGCTCTTGCTTGCGAAAGGTAAAAACCCCGTATACTGGCCCTCCCCTTCGGTGTGCCAATGCAGTTCTTGTTCGGCCTATTGGTGTGTGCACAGCGCGAGTTTTCATCGACGGCATACTTAATCACATTCAGTTTCTCGTCCTGCCGTCATGTACGCACACACTAATTTTGGGATGGGACTTTCTCTCCTCAGCGTCGGCCGTGATATCTTGTCAACAGCGAGTCGTTCATATGACGGACACGGAATTTTCATCTCATGACGATGTTCGCAAACTGCGTTTCCTCACGGCGGTCGATTGTTCCATTCCACCTGGCGACGAGAATGTTCTGACGTTGACGTCCGATACCATCGTTAATGGTGATGTGTTTCTCGTTCCATGCGATCGCTGGATATCCCGAGGAATTGTCATTGCGCCTAGCTTGGTCAGGTTTCATGACAGCAGAGCGTTGGTCACTGCACGTAACCCTACCTCGTCACCACTTGTTCTGCCCCAAGGTAGCGTTGTGGCCTGCTTTGCTGACACAGAACCTCTTTCCCTGATGCCTCTTCACACAGATCCACCACCGTCGCCTACTCCTATCAACGACCATGCGACAACCACTGCTTTAACAGCCACCATCAACCCTGATCTCCCTGCGGCGCAAAAGGAAGATCTCTTAGCACTACTTCGAAAACACAGTGCTTCTTTCGACATCCACTCCAAGCTTCTGGGTCGCACATCCGTCGCCGTGCACCGCATCGAAACCGAGGGCAATTCCATTGTGCGCCGCCGACCATACCGCGTCTCCTCTGCAGAGCGTAAAATCATCGAGGACAACGTCGCTGACATGCTGAAACGCGACATCATTCGGCCATCGTCCAGTTCTTGGTCGTCGCCTGTTGTGCTCGTCCGGAAGAAGGACGGCTCGGTACGATTTTGCGTCGATTATCGAGCTCTCAATAAGATTACGCGCAAAGATGTATATCCGATGCCGCGAATTGACGATGCCCTCGACTCCCTTCAGGGCGCTGAATATTTCTCAAGCCTTGATCTTCGATCAGGGTATTGGCAAATACCTATGCATGAAGTGGACAAGGACAAGACGGCCTTTGCAACACCCGATGGCCTCTATGAGTTCAATGTAATGCCCTTCGGTTTATGCAACGCTCCGGCAACGTTTGAGCGTATGATCGACACGGTTCTTCGTGGCCTGAAGTGGAAGACCTGCTTATGTTATCTTGATGACATCGTCATCTTTTCTTCCACTTTCCGCCAGCATCTCGAGCGATTGGACGAAGTTTTGACGTGCATTTCTAACGCTGGGCTTCAACTCAATACAAAAAAATGTCATTTTGCCAGAAAGAGCATCATCGTATTGGGCCACCTCGTTAGCAAAGATGGTGTTCGTCCAGATCCTGACAAGGTGAATGCCGTTACATGCTTCCCTCGCCCTGAAAATCAAAAGCAGTTACGAAGTTTTCTCGGCCTCGCGTCGTATTTTCGCCGCTTCATCCGCGACTTCGCCTCCATCGCGTCGCCCCTGCACAAACAGCTGACGTCGGGCACAGCCTTCACTTGGACAACCGAATGCGACATCGCTTTTGACACCCTCAAGGCGGCACTGACATCTGACCCCGTCCTCTGTCATTTCGATGAGCACGCCCCTACTTGTCTACACACCGACGCCAGCGGACATGGCATCGGTGCCGTCCTCCTACAGCGTGATGCAACTGGTCGAGAAAGAGTCGTTGCCTACGCCAGCCGCGCACTCACAACTGCTGAACAAAACTACTCCATCACAGAGCAGGAATGCCTGGCTGTAATTTGGGCCGTACAGAAATTCCGCCCATATCTTTACGGACGCCATTTTACCGTAATTACAGACCACCACGCGCTATGCTGGTTGTCATCACTTAAGAATTTGTCCGGACGCCTCGGCCGCTGGGTGCTCCGGCTACAGGAATATTCATTTGACGTCCTTTACAAATCTGGAAAAAAACACCAAGATGCCGACGCCCTCTCTCGTTGCCCTCTGCCACTAACATCTCCGTGCAAGCCTCTTCATTGCTCCTCCCACGATGAAGACGCTACGCGTCCAGTTACGTTATCGGCACTGGCGGTTGGTGGCCCGCTTCCTTACAATCGCCACACGCAGCTGGCCTCCTGTCAACAGCAAGACCCTTACTGCCATCGCATTATTCAACGACTCTGCGGAATGTCTCCACCGCCTAATGCCAGGTTGCGCCGACAACTCAGGCAATTCAGGCTTGAAAACAACGTGCTGCACCGATATGTTTACAATGATGATGGACACCGGTGGGTTCCCGTACTTCCACGCTCGCTTCGTACGCAGATCCTTGAGGCCTTCCACGACGACCCATCTGCTGGCCACTTGGGATTCCATAAAACATACAGCCGCATAAGGAGCCGCTTCTTCTGGCCTGGTCTGTCCACTTCGATTGCAAAGTACGTCTCTTCTTGCGTACTATGTCAACGGCGCAAGCGGCCGACTTCACCTCCTGCTGGCTTGTTACATCCAATACCCTGTCCCGAGGAACCTTTTGCCATTGTTGGAATGGACCTGGTCGGACCTCTTCCCGTAACGTCCACAGGATATCGATTTATCGTAACAGCGGTTGACCATCTCACGCGGTACGCAGAGACCGCTCCTCTACGCTCTAGTTCTGCCTCTGACGTGGCCACCTTCTTTCTGTCGTGGCCACCTTCTGTCTTACGGCATGGTGCGCCCCGCATCCTCTTGAGCGATCGCGGCAAGACTTTTCTGTCTACAGTAATTGAAGAAATGCTTAAAACTTGCGGCACAGTTCACAAGACCACATCAGCATACCACCCCCAAACCAACGGCATAACAGAGCGATTCCACCGCACACTAACTGATATGATATCGATGTATATTGGGCCCGCTCATGACAACTGGGACACAATCTTACCATTTGTGACGTTTGCTCATAATACCGCCATCCAACGCACTACTGGGTACTCACCGTTCTACCTAGTTTACGGCCGTTCGGCGACATTCACGATAGACGCTTCATTCTTACGCACTCCAACCGACAATTCTGCAAATATGCCGGAACAGTTCGTCTCAAGACTTCAAAATTGTCGGCAACTCGCTCGGCTCAGTACCGAAGCCAGTCAACACGACCGCAAGCAGCGGTATGACAGCTCTCATCGTGACTTGTCTTTCCGTCCTGGTGACGAAGTGCTCCTTTGGACGCCTACTCGTGCCCCCGGACTATGTGAGAAGTTTCAATCGCGATTCCTTGGACCCTACGTAGTTATTGAACAAACATCTCCTGTCAACTATCGCGTTACTCCCGTTGAGGTTTCTTCCGACCGTCGCTGCCGTGGTTCCGAGATAGTCCACGTTTCGCGTCTGAAGCCTTTTGTTCGACGTCTATCCCCAGTCTAAGTCACGGCCAGGCTGGCCGCTTCAGCGCGCGGGGAAATTAGTGTAAGCATTATTCATATGCTTCATCCTCTCACCTGTAAATACTCATCATCACCACTTGGGTCTGAGTAGCGGGGCTCAGGCTCGAGAAAAATAAAGAAGAGTCTTTCGGCTTGACCGTCGTCTCACAATATATATATATATATATATATATATATATATATATATATATAATACAGCGTTTGTAGCCGTATTTAGTGCATAACACACCTTTCCTTTCATGTTAGCAGTTTTAATAAAAGCAGCGCTTCATTGTTTGCACCCGATTGGCAACTAATGCATCACACACAAGGCTTAGTCGTGTCCAGTATGAATGTTCTCAAGCTTGCAAGAAATGTTCTCCGTCACCATTTAATGATGATGACACCATACTTGACACCATTGATGGAAGGCCGTTTGTAGCAGGTTTCAGCTTTGTACTTGACTCTTCACTGCAGTTAATGCCCTGACTCATTTTATCCTGGAGAAAAGACATTGTTGTAACTTCGTCTTCACCAACCTAGCAGATGAACGTTTATCATCATCGTGATTGCTCCTCACGAGCTGCGCTCGCTCGATGGTACGAAGCCATCTTTTCTTCTTCATGTTCCATTAAAGTGTTCGTTCGGACGTGCCGTCTATTCTTCTAAACGACAGTCTGGTAGCCGGCGGACCTTGAGGTCCACCACATGGTGCCGAAACCAAGCGGGGTCTTCTGAACGACGCCTCATCGATTCAAGGTGTCGCATTGCGACCCCTGAGCCTTCGGCGAAGAGTTCCCGGCTGCAGTCTGACCCATGGAACGGCTACTCCGGCGACGCAAGTGCCTCCGCTCGCAACTGGATGACATCGTAAAAGAAGCGGAAGGCCACCTACGTGAACCACAGCTGTCATCATCACAGGTCAGCGTTTCAATTGACCGAATCAACGCGATCTACGCACAGATAACGAAGATCGATGAAAGCCTAATAGACGAGACGCCTGACGAGCTGATTGAGGCAGAGATTACAGACGCGAGCAAATATGGCGACAAGATTGTCACATTGACGGCAAAGCTTCGCTTTACGATTCTAGGCAACCAGGCGTCTCAAGCCTCGCGCCCGACGACGAGCCAAGCTTTGACGACGACGAGCCAAGCTTCCGTCAGTTTCAGGTAGAGACTGCCGCAACTAGAACTGCAGAAATTCGACGGCAACCGACAAAAATGGCATCGATTTTGGATGCAGTTCTCGACGGCAGCGCACAACAACGACGACCTCAGCGCTGCCGAGAAATTCAATTATTTGAGCACGCTTGTCACTGGAACTGCCGCTGCAGCCATTTCCGGACTCGAGGCAACGGGAGAGTGCTATGAAGACGCGATAGATATCCTCAAGAAACGCTTCGGGGACGAGAGGATTATCGTTCAAGAACGTCTTCGAAGCCTCTTAGATCTCAGGCCAGTCTTGTCGTCTTCTGGCACCACCGAACTTCGAGACCTCTACGACGAAGTACAAGTGCATGTGAGGAGTTTCAAAGCGCTTGGAACGAGCCCCAATACATACTGCTCCATGCTACGGGAGATTCTCTTGCGAGTCCTACCATCCGACTTGGTGCTCAAGTATCATGAACTTCACAAGCCGACGACAACCGCGGTATCAACGATGCAAGCGCAAAGGGACCCACAGGACAGGACGACAAAAATCGAGAAAGAGCTGCAAGATCTTCTGAAGTTCCTCGAACATCAGCTTCATTGCAGAGAAACTCTGGCGGCGTGTGCGTCCCCAAGACCTGAAATCCCTCAACCAACTGGAGAGATGCCGCGACGAGTAAGGCATCGTACCATGTCGTCAGCAGCGTCTCTGCAAAGTGTGCTGGGGAAGCCTGATACATGTCTGTTTTGTAAGTCAACGAAGCATCGTGCCGAAGTCTGCGACGACGAAACGAATTTAACAGTCAAGCAGATTCTCGCCAAGGCCGGGCGATGCTTTCGTTGTCTCAAGCAAGGTCACCTGGCACGAGACTGCAGGGGAAGACAAAAATGCGACAGATGCTCTCGACGACATGTAACATCCATGTGTGACCCGGACTTCCGGAAGAAGGCAAACGAGGCTTCTGCGACAGCAGTCAACCTCCTCTCGGAACAAGCGAGCCCTGTTATATTATTACAGTCCTTGACAGCCAAGATAGCAGGCACGATGTCTTCAAGGTACTACAGGGTACTCTTCGATGGAGGGAGTCAGCGGAGCTTCATCACCATCGAAGCATCTCGCCAACTTGGCTGCCAGCTGTTACAAGAAGAAACGGTGACAGTTGGAGTTTTCGGAGGTTCCAAGACGCAAAAAACAATGAGAA
Source organism: Rhipicephalus sanguineus (assembly GCF_013339695.2). Taxonomy (NCBI): domain Eukaryota; kingdom Metazoa; phylum Arthropoda; class Arachnida; order Ixodida; family Ixodidae; genus Rhipicephalus; species Rhipicephalus sanguineus. The sequence continues at coordinate 149,065,464 of NC_051184.2, read as the reverse complement.
GAGTCCGTGTGAGCATTTTTGAAAAAGCCACAAAGGAACCGATTATAATCGACGCTTTAGAAGTAGAGGACATCTGTAGCGAGCACATCCCCATTCCAGGTGAACAAGCTATAAGGAAAATGGAAGAAACTGGAATGGATACACGAGCACTTTGTCTAGAGGGAGACAACGGAAACTCCGTTGCGCTACTAATAGGCTCCGACTACTACTGGAATTTTGCGACTGGCAACGTGAAAGCCGTGTGCAACAAATGGAAGAACCTAAAAGCTGTGCACACTAAACTAGGATGGACTGTGCAAGGGCCAATTTCCTTCCCAAGCAACAACACTCACTGGGGCTCTTCGATTTTCGGACTTCTGGCAGCTTTCTGGCAGCCAGAGATAGCCAGAGGGTCAGCCAGCTAGTTCCGGTCGGGACAGGAAACAGCGTCTTGGTCACGTGTGTGGGAAGCCCGAGACAACCCGAAGCTGCCCCAAGATTACAAAATCGAACGCTGGGACAGCCAGCCTAAACGTAAACAAACGCCACCGCCGTGGCAGCAAACGAAACTTTGCGCCGCGTGCGCGTTGGTTTTTCTGCATTGCCCGCTTGAAAATATGTGGCTAGGTTTGCTGAAGAGCTGAAGTGATATTCTCGAGCATACGGATTTGGGATACGATCACGTACGTTCGCAAAATCGTGCGCAACTCGCCCCGTCCGCGAACAAAACAGCCAGCTGGCGCACGGCGCCACGAAAGCGACGCAAGGTGAGCTGCCGCGCCGCTAACGGCTTAACCAGCTCACGTCTGCTTAGTACGTGTAACAGTCGCTGCACAACACGACGCGAAAATCTCGCGAAAGTGATCGTGTCCCCAAAAGAGCTCGAGGATCTATCGCGTACTACGTCGCACACACGCGTTGACCAGCTTGCGTTTTGTGATAACTTGAGACGTGCGGCGGTATGGGTACCACGAGTGCGTGTTATATCTAAAATAAACTTCCGTGTGACGCGTTTTGGACTCGTTTTGGCAGATGTTGCCTGAGCCTCTTTTCCAGTCCTAAGTGGCACTTCAAAAATCTCATGCACTAGCTCAGCTTTTATTTGAGCTACTAGGTGATAACCGCGTACATACTGCATGGAATTATTACTAAGAGGTGGAAAAAGACAGAGCCGACGATGAAATAAGCAACAAAAGGATGTATACATTTCTGAATTCATCTTCGTTTTTTCACATCGACGCGTCGTAGCATAACATTATACCATACCTCATGTACAGGCCCATAGATCGAGGTACACTCGCACGCCTTTCGCGACCAACGAGCATCACGCAAAAAACAACGTCGCGATCGCTTTTATTCGATCTGTGCATTTTATCAACATCGAAGACCTAGTTGAAATAGTTAAGTTCTGACGGGGTTCACGCACGCAAACATACGACGGAGCGAAATATATCGATCACAATCGTCTCAGCTAAATGGACATAAAGCACACACGACACCACAATCGAATACTACTACGAAAAAATAAACTCGAAAGGGGTCTCCATGCGTTCGTACGAATGTGTACATAACTTTTGGTACATGTGCACGACGCAGTTAAAATGGTTAGAACGCGACAGTTCGCCGCGTTGTTCACGGAAGGAAACTTCACGGGACACATAAGAAAAGCAATAAACATTAGCTCCAAATGCTCGCCGCCACTCGTAATCGCGCCATCTCGCACGGCGGAACGGCGCCGAGCGGCCCGAGCGTAAGGACAAGCAAAGGTGTAGTCCGCAAGCGCCCGCATTGCAATCCGTCGAGTCCTCACAAAGATGGCGGCGAGCGCGTATCGTCTCTTTTCGGCGTCTGCTAGCCCGAAACCTTCCAGGGAGCTTCCACGACTAAATTGTCCTGGAAGGTTCTGGCGACCCTCGGGCTCCCCGCGGGTCGCCAGAACCGTCCAACCCGAGAAAAACGAACGCCAACCGGAAGTGCACCGCGGGGGGGTCGAGCAACCCGAGAAAAACGAGCGCGCTCTGGCTGGCTCTGGCAGCCCGCGGGTAGCCAGAAGTGGAAAATCGAAGAGCCCCACTGTTCCACAGTCATTGTACTTCGGACATTTGTAGAAGAGGACTGTGTGTCTGACGCTCTCACAGATATTCGGGATCCGGAAAGTTTACTTGGTGGAGCTAATGAAGAAACTGCGTTGGACAACGAAATGAGGCTACAACAGTTCACTACAAATCAGACGAAAGAGGACGGCCGCTATAATTGTCGACGCCTTAGAAGTTTGATGCGAAGGTTTGACAACGACCGCTGTCACTTGGAAAATAAGAACAAGACCATTCGTATGTACCTGGAGGAAGGACCAGCTGACAGATTCCACGCCTACAGGACACCTCGAGCATTGAACAAGAAAGACCTTCGTCGGGAACCGGGTGACCAATATCCACAAGCCAACGGAGCCTTCTTGCGGCGCTTCCACCAAGGCGAAGAAACTCCTACAGACGTACAAACAAGAGACATATCAGCAGAGAATCTACAACAGAGAAGACTGTGGTGGCATGAACCAAAAAGGATGTGGGATTCTTCAAGGTGGCCAAAAGACGTTGGTCAAGACGCACGAGTAGGACAACCAGAATGCGCCGCCACAACGTTTTCTCATGCTGTCAGCACGAAAACACCATTGAGACGAATTGACGCCGAATGGTTCAGTTCTCGTATGGATGTTTTACGATTCACCTCGTGCTTAATTAGATGCAAGAGAAAGCTGACAAGAGAGCCGACTTCATCAAAGGGGCTTTTGACTGAACTTCAAGAGACTGAATGCTACCCGACACATCTCAGACTAAGGCCACCTCGTCGACAACCTGACGCGCCTTCGAGAAAGAAGGCCTATTCATATGATGACCCAGGTTAAGTTCATCTCGACAAGGGCACACAAGTGTGTGTAAAAGATCTGCTCCTGTTCTATTCGTCTGCCGGGCGAAGCCATAGTCAACCACCCTCTTCAAATGTTCTACCCACTGGAAGTCGAGGGATGCCATCTGTGGGGCGCGGGAAGATGTTGTAACTTCGTCTTCACCAACCTAGCAGATGAACTCTTATCATCATCGTGATTGCTCCTCACGAGCTGCGCTCGCTCGAGGGCACGAAGCCATCTTTTCTTCTTCATGTTCCATTAAAGTGTTCGTTCGGACGTGCCGTCTATTCTTCTAAACGACAGTCTGGTAGCCGGCGGACCTTGAGGTCCACCACAGACATATTACATTGGATAATAATTAACTTTCACCTCCTCCAGTTAATTACTTAGGTGTCATGTTTTTTTAAAGAATTTAATCTACTTTTTTTGAAGCAGTGCGCCTTCATGTCACATTTTTTGGGGGAAAGACCGACAGTCTCTGCGTATCTTAATACTTTTTCAACTTACGATAGTTTTGGGTGTCCTCTCAAAGTCATAGAATTGGGGCTCCATTGATGTATTTTGCAAGAGAGCCACTTTAAGGCATAAAATAGAAAGAGCAATGCGACAAGTTTCTCTGGTTCAAGCAGTTTCATGAACTCTCGAGTCCTTTACTGTACCGGCTTTTTTTTACCTTCCTTTCTACTTGAATACAGGCACACAGCGATCGGACTGAGCATATCAAGTAGCCCCTCCTGTGACCCACAAGACCACACTAATTCGGCCGAGGAGCCTGTCTGGACTTACGTTGAGAAGGAAGGAAGGAAGGAAGGAAGGAAGGAAGGAAGGAAGGAAGGAAAATAACTTTATTGTGTCCTGCAGAACGCGACTGGGTCGCGCACCCGGCTCAGTCCCACGTAGGGACCGGCAAGCCGAGCCTGCCGGCCACCTCGCGGGCCCGCTGGACAGCCGTGAGCTGATCATTGGGAGCGGGGCTGCGTAGAAGCGTCTCCCACTCCTCCAAGGTGAAGCTTGAGTCCATGGCTTGGCATATGCTGAGGATATGCTTTAATGTGTCTGTCTCGCCGCATGCCGAGCATAGTCCGTTCGGGAAGACGTCCGGGTATGTCTCGTGAAGATACGCAGGACTGGGATACGATTTGGTTTGGAGTAGTCGAAGGGAGACTGCTTGGGGTCTGTTGAGGTTAGGGTGCGGAGGGGGTAAACCCTTCGCGCCAAGTAAAAGAATTCAGTGATTTCGTTATACGTGTACGGCGCGTCCCTGTGGCCTGGGTGAGGGACGGGATTGGAAGCGGCGCGGTCCGTCATTCCTCGCGCGGCTCCGTTCGCGACCTCGTTGGGGTTCGCGGGAATTCCCTGTACCTCCCCAATGTGTGCGGGGAACCAGTGTAAAGAGTGAGAGGAAATGTGCTGGGAGGTTTGTAGTACACGGAGCGCTAAACGGGAGATGCACCCTATCTGGAAGGCCCTAATTGCTGCTTTTGAATCACTATACACAGTCTCTCTGCGATCATCGAGCATGGCGAGCGCAATCGCAACTTGCTCGGCCTCTTCGGGATTGGGGGTTCGCACCGCTGCACAGTTGACCACCTGACACTGCGCATTGACTCCTACGGCCGAGAAGGCATCTTGTTCCACATATTCCGCTGCATCGACGAAACTAGCATCGGTGCCGTCTCGGAGCAAACTTCCCAGGATTGCGGCGGCTCGGGCCTTGCGTCTCCCGGTGTTGTGGACCGGGTGGACGTTGCGTGGGATGTGTGCGACGTAAATATTGTTTCTGATTTCGGTGGGGATCTGGGCGTAACTCGGCTTGTGAGCGATGGGGTTGAACCCAATTTCTTCGAGTATTTTTCTGCCCGCCGGTGTACCGGAGAGCCTTAGTAGTTGGGCTCTTTCCTGAGCCTCGGCAATCACTTCAAGGGTGCTGTGAATTCCCAACTCAGGAGATCTTCGGTGTGTGTCCTAATAGGGAGACCGAGCGCCTTCTTGACGACTTTGCGTATGAGTGCGTTTAGCTTCTCTCGTTCGGCCCGCTGCCAATTGTGCATGGCCACTGTGTAAGTGAAATGGCATAGCACAAAGGCGTGGATCAGTCTGATTAGATTGTCTTCTTTGAGGCCTCGGTGCCTGTTGGAGATTCTTCGAATCAGTCTGAGCGCATTCTCGGTTTTAGTAACGATCTGTCTTAATGCCATGCCATTTGCACCGTTTGACTCGATGAACATGCCGAGTATGCGGATAGAGTCAACCCTGGGAACCGGAGAGCCATTGCCAGTGTGGAGCCGGATTCCACTTTCCGAAGCCGGCTTCCAATCCCGGTAGCTACCACCGCGTGGCCTCTTCTTGTACAGAAGGTGCTCAGACTTGGCCGGGGAGCATTTCAGGCCCGTTGGAAGCAGGAACTGCTCGGTGACGTAGATGGCCTCTTGCATGACCGACTCGACTTGGCCCTCACTGCCTGTGCACCAAATTGTTATATCGTCCGCGTAGATGGTATGCTTGATTCCTTCGACTTGAGAGAGTCTCTTTGATAGGCCGATGATGGCAACGTTAAATAACGTGGGCGATATGACTGATCCCTGGGGCGTGCCGCGGGATCCGAGGACGACTTCATCCGACGTGCAACTCTCGACCTTGAGGCGGGCGATTCTTCGACTCAAAAAGGATCTAATAGAGTTATAGACCCTGGGCCCGAGCTCTAGTCCCGCGATGGAGGTTAGGATAAATTGGTGGGAGATGTCGAAGGCTTTTTCGAGGTCGAGGCCGAGTATGGCTCTCGTGTCCCTCGTACTCCGATCGAGGATATGGTGCTTAATCATTTTCATGGCGTCCTGTGTCGAGAGGCGGCGCGGAAGCCAATCATATTGTGTGTGTACGCCCCAATCCCCTCGAGGTGGCGAGTGAGTCGATTCAGCAAGGCGTGCTCCGCAACCTTGCCGACGCAGGACGTCAGTGATATTGGTCTGAGGTTGTCAACACTGGGAGTCTTGCCTGGTTTGGGAATGAGGACTGTGCAGGCCGTTTTCCACTGGGGTGGGACGCGTCCGCTGCGCCAAACTTCATTGATTCTTTCCGTCAGGTACTCGATCGACCTGTCATCGAGATTCTTGAGCATCTTATTTGTGATGCCAGAGTGCTGGCAGACAGTTTGTTTTTTTCTGGACCTATGTTGGGACTGCTGGTGGACAGTTTTTGTTTTTTATGGACTTATGCTGGGACTGCTGGCAAACAGTTTCGGTTTTAGCCTTCAGCTGGTGCACAGTTCACTTTTATCACACCGCCTCATTTCTTTTGGGTGTATCTGCGTTCTCTAGACATTTAGCCTGTGTTCTTACACGTTGAGAGTACTCCTATGGTTTACAGCATTGCTTTGCTCATATAAACTTTTGTGATACTGCCTTGTTGCTTTCGACTCACTTCATTCTCTTGTCATTTCGCCAGTATTGAAACACTCTTATGATTGTATGTGCAGTAATCTTTCAGGGCAATGCATTGTACTCATTGTGTGTAACAAAACATTGCAATAGCCTGAGAGGAGTATTGCACATTTGATGTGTTATCAGATGTGTTATATACCTAAAAGGAACAATGTGAGGTATGCAGCGCGCTCTCCATAGAAGACAGTACAATACACGAGGGTAGCGATGCGGGCTTGTTGGTCTGTCATGGTTCTTGGATGTGGGCGCGAAAAGACAAGGACGAAGGGAGGAAGACACACACACTGGCGCTACTGACAACAAACGTGTCTTCCTCCCTTCGTGTTTTCCTCCCTTCGTCCTTGTCTTTTCGCGCCCACATCCAAGAACCAGTACAATAGAACTTCTCTTTTATGCCGAGACACCTACACCTACTTCCAAAATCATAAATACTAAAATTTACAAAATAGTGATTCGCAACAGTGACTTTCAGGTTACAACAGTACATATAGCGAGCACTCAAGTGAGCGAAAAGTATGGTGGCCTACAGTCTGTCGAGCGTTCGTTTTTGAGAGCCATAATTAGTGCACCTCACAAGCCGCTAGACGTCATGTGGATGCGAGTTTAAGGAATGAACATCTTTTAATATGTACTGATGGGCTAGTTGGTGAGCCATGATTTTCGAATAGACAGCGCACAAAAGGGCAACAAATACGCACACATAAGACTCAAACACAAGCGCTGTCAGCGCTTGTGTTTGCGTCTTTTATGTGTGCGTATTTGTTGTCCTTTTGTGTGCTGCCTATTCGAAAAACATCTTTTAAATGTACAGAACATCCAGCCTTAATATCCATACAACGTACTGAGAGCGTGATCTGGGTGCATTTTAGATGATCTATAGTACATCCGTGAAATGTCATGTGGAGAAATGTAGATATCCAGAAGATGTACTGAATATCCCGAGACTAGCATTCTATGGATATCTAATGGACATTCATGGTTTACTGGGTAATGCAATGTGCGGCTACGCCTGCACTCGCAGAGTGCATAATTGCATTGAGCTGAAACAAAACTGATTCCCCTCCTTGCGAACTGCTTGCCCCTTAGTCAAAAAGTGGCCCTTCCCAGAGCAAGCAGCAAGTGTGCACCTTTATTCGTGCGTCCATTAAATCAAGTCACCTGCATTTCCATGGTTAAATCGCATGATCATGCAACGTCTCGCACGCACGTAGAGTCACGGGCCTAGGCTAGGTACATCTCGCTTGGAATTTCCTAGGGACAGCACCAAAAAGTGGTCTGGCAACGCGGGCATGTTTTGGTGGCTTTTTAGTCGCTCCCTTCGTCCTCGTCCTCACGCCAGGCCTTCTCACGCTTAATAAATTTGTAGTGCACCGTTCGGTTGCTCTGCTGCTGATGGTCGCGACGAAGGCAACCGTGCACCGCCGCTAGTCCATCACATGGCGCTGTCGCGCATTGGCGGTCAGGCGTAGGGCACCAATCCGCAGCACTGAGAAAGAATGAAGACCCGTGCCGATTTTTGTGTTGCCTATGCTCAAGTTATCTTTCATATTAGTGCCAGTCGCCTGCGTTCACCGCTGCTCGGTTCTAGGCAACATAGCGCAAGGCGCCGCGTCGGCGGCTACGGTGACGCGCGCTTTTCACGCCGGCGCTATAGACCAGAACACAGCGAATTCCATGCGCATCGCCATATTTGCATCGCGCGTCGCACCATCTATCGCACACGCGACGAAACAAGCGCGGGCTGCCACGCCAGCCACGCCAGCAGACGCTACACAGAGCAAACGTGAAACTCCCGAAACTCAGCCCGTCGGAGAGCGTGTTTCGCGTCTTTTCTAGCCTGGACATTTTCGCTGATTTTATTGGAACATCAAGAACATCTTGCTCATGCAAGTCCACAATGTATACAGTACGTGCTGAGTGGGCTGCGGAAGCAACCTCGTCAGATACGTGCGCTGTTACATTTGTAAAAGAACGTTCTCGCAGTAGTACGCGTGAATCGTAATTGCAGTGCAGCTCGCGAGAGAGTGAAACGATGTTTTGTGGCCCCATATTACAAGTTGTGCGCAAAGATTTGTGAAAGCTCATCATTTCACCATGCATCGCGTAATAATTAGAGTACGCGTTTTACGGGTAGTTTCGCGGAACGTAATTTTTGTTTCACGAGCGCTCTTACAATAATGCGTCTTGCTCACAAAAGCGTGCTATCAGAGAGTATAACCTGCAGTATCGTTCAGCGATGCCTTTTGGAAGCTACCTGCGCTATTTTATTCTTCTAACGATGGTGCGTTACAAGCGAAACTGTGCTACTCTTAGTTAAGCCGGTTAGCTACGCCTGCGACGTGAAGGACACTGGCGCGAGTACTGTTTACTTACGTGCCAATATATGTATTATGTGCATCTGGGTGCCTTGTGTCCAAATAAATTTGGGGACATCACACACTGAAATGAAAACGCGAAATTCTGGCCAGCTGTTGAGGAGCACCGTGCCATTTATTACCTTTTGAAGACGAAATCTCGAAGGCGTAGATGCCACCAAAAGCACTAAAGCTTAATACTACGTTGAAAGTGGCAAAGCATGTTGATTGCTTGTGCTTGAAAGCACTACCTTGCACTAGATTTTCGTCAAAGGAAACGCTCAAAGGTATGAAGTGAAGTGCACCCCCACACAAAGCTCGCGTCTGCCTTCAACCCAGCTGCGCGTCACGCAAATTACGTTCGCAAAATGAAATAGGTGGGCATGACACTGCAGAATACGCGCAGTTAGGGTACTTACTCGCGCATTTTCACTCGGCTCCTAGTTTTTCTGCTTGAATCACAGTTATCCACTCGCGGCGAAGCTGAAAACACCGCACCGGCACTATTTCCGTGGTGCGTCGTAATCGTCGCAGACAACGCTAATATCCTCTTGTTGCGCTGCTTGTTTTGACATCCAAAGACGACGCAGTAGTGCCCAGATCAGCTCTTATACGCTGAAGCGTCGTGAACGGGTACTTTTTCGCACTTTAAGGCCTCAGAACTACAGCTTGCCCTGTTTACTCACTGACCTCCATCAGTTTGTTTACTTGGTGCAGCTCGCGCGCGCCTTGGCAGCCCCGGTCAGCCCGGCGTCTGGGTGCGAGAGTATCCGCTCGGCTCGCCAGCAGCCTGGGAGGCTATTTTGTACGCGTTCTAGCATAGAACGGGGAGGAGGATCGAACAAAAGGACGAAAGGGAGCACACAGCCAATAGGCGAGCTCGGGAATTCAGGAATGTATCCAATGCATAAATAAATGTACAAATATTTTAAACGAACATCAATATTCAGAGGCATTGTTTTTCGTAGCTTGAAGTGGAAGAGCTAGGCGACTTTAACAATTAACTTGTGTTAATGTGTTGACATAGCGCCAGGGGGTGTCGCAGTTTCATAACCTCCTTGGTTTCATGAGACGTTCGGTAGTGGCGCTGGCGACCACGCTGTTTCATCCAGTGCTTCTAGTATGGTATTAGTGTACTTGTAAAATTCAAATGGCTCGACGATTGGAACCGTTATTCAGTTGTCGAAATGGCGCAGTACACGCACTTACTAGGTCCGCGCGTTCCCGACAATCAGAGAGAGTTGCTGCTCTCGTTTACGGAACAGCATTGAGAGTTGGCCGTACGAGCGGACAGGCGTCGGCTGTGGGGCGAGCTGTCCGACGCGCTGAACAGCGAGGGCCCCGTCACCAAGTCCGCCTCTTCAGTCATCACCTCAAACGCATCTTCTGCCTCGGGGCTTCGTTTCTGCGTGCCACGCAGGCGACACGAAATGGCATGAACGAGAACGGAGACGCCATTTTCGCAAACTGTCTGCGCGGTAGAGATATGCGTGGGTAGCCCACTCCTCCGCTTTCGTTTCGATCCAATCCAAGTCATTTGCGGAGACTGTTTTGTATCCGTTCTATCGATAGAGCGGGGCCGGAGACCGTTCCAACGCCTCCTCTCTGTTCTATGCAGATTTTGTGGTTATTCTCACGTCTTGACCGTCAGTATAGCGTCGACCAATGCCGTTTGGCTACCCCTCCTCCTTTTGTTCGATCCTCCTCCCCGTTCTATGCTAGAACGCGTACAAAATAGCCCCCCCTGGGCGGCCTGGGCATGGGTGCGAGACAGGCGTGCTCTGGTGTATATGGCGCCGAGCGTTGCTGCGGGCGCGGCTTCTCTGTCGAGATAGCTTTTATGGCAGTCTCCGGCAAAAGGTTTAAGATTTATATCAGCGACGCCTCTGAAAACTGCCTAAATTTGCTATTACAATATGTAGTGTGTAATGAAAATTCTTTACAAAAGTACGGTCAGGAAGAGATGATTGGGAAGGCAAATCAGACAAACTAGTCAGTCGTGAACATTCATAGAGGCAGATACAAATGGCATTTCATTGCTTGAAGGGTCTTCAGTGCGATGAAAAGTTGCTGTCGACCGCGATGACTTGGCCGACTCGCCTTGGTATCGAGTCATAGAGCGCCACCACTAGCTCCGGACGTCCGCGCAGCGCTTCCCACTCTTCCTTCACGGCATGCCACAGCTGATCTGTTTTACCACCGCAAAGGCGCCGTGAGGCAAGCGTCTTCTTCAATATTCCCCAAATGTTCTCGATGGGGTTAAGATCAGCCCCGTTAGGCGGCCACGGCAGCTGACGAACGGCGTAGCGCTCCAGAAGGGCGTTCACAGTGCGTGCTTTGTGCACGGGGCTACGGTCGTGCTGGAACATGTAGCAGCCGTCCTGGAATGGCCCGTCGAGGACGTATGGAATCAAGTGGTCGACGAGAACTTCGCAGTACTTTGCCCCTGTGAACGGGCCCTCGATCCGCACAAGTGGGCCAAGGCCGTCCCGGCTAATGGCGCCCCAAACACTGACCGAGCAGCGGCCGCTGCTGAGCACGCTGTGGATGTGGCCGGGGAGATACCTGGGCTTATTAGAGTAATCATTAACATAAGCCGAATTCAAAACTTAACGCCGAGCTTTCTCACTCTGCTACCGAGAGAAAATAAAAATGAAGTCTCAAATTATGACAAACACAATATTAAACTCGAATAAACACTCCGTACTCAGTACTGCGTGCACCTACGTCAAGTCATATGGAATGCAAGGGGAAAATGAGGCTGGACTGCGTTGCGTTGGTGAAATTTGTTTGTTTTTTAGCACTGACTAGTTAAGCGAACTTTACCCGGAATTTCCCTTAGCTACAAGGATGACAAGTCATATCTGCTGTTTAACGAACGCCACACACGCTGCTGTTGGTCCCAGAGTGTGCTGAAAGTTGACTCATCCGTGAAAATGACCTCCCGCCACTCCTCTGCAGTCCAGTGCTCGAACGGCCGGGCGAAGTTGAGCCGCTCTTCCCTCTGCTTTGTTGTCAGGTGCGGCTTCCGAGCGGCAACGCAGTTCATGAGGCCCGCCTGTCGCATTCTGCTTCTGATAGTCTCGCAGGAGCAACTATCCAGTGCGTCACGGATCTCCCTGGTGTTCAGAAATGGGTCAACAACAGCGGCGGCAACTATCCTTTCGTCCTCTTCCACCGTTGTAAGCCTTGGCCGCCCACTGCGTTGAGCATCAGCAATTCTACCGTGTTCGTCCCTATAGGCTCTAATAATGCGGCCCACCGAGGTTCTGCTCCGGTTGGTGCGGCGGCAGATTTCACGCTGAGGGACACCCTCGATGCAAAGCCGGACGATGCGCCTTCTCTCCCCGATCGGCACCCGAGATGGCATTTTCGCGAGGTAACGAGGCCAATGCGACTATACTCGTTTTTAAATGTTTCCTAGTCTGCCAGTGTCCAATGGCAGGACATAACCATATCTGGATAGCCGCGCCCGCAGCAATGCTCGGTGCTTTATCACGCCGGCGTGAAAACCCGCGCGTCACGGTAGCCACAGTCGCGGCGCCTTGCGCGATGTTGTCTAGGATCGAGCAGCGGCGGACGCAGGCGACAGGCGCCAATATTAAATTGAAGGCTAATATGAGCAAAACAAAAAGAATCACCACTCCTTCCACTCCGTCAAGATGGCAGAACAGCGAAGCTTTCTTAGTTGCACTGAGCATTACACAATGCAAGTCGAACTTCGCAAGCAGTTTTTATTGTGCATCTTTTGTTTAACCATTCTTTCACCTCATTTTCGCCTTTGCGTGCTTCCCGTGGTGACCACGCTTTAGGAGCGCTTTTCGGTTCTCTGAGTGTGTGTGTGTTTGTGTGTGTGTATGTGTGTGTGTGTCTGTGTGTGTGCGCGTGGTTTCGGCGGCCGCCGTTTAAACTCGGCATCTCTGGATCGCAGTATCGCAGCTCGGAGGCGAAAATGTTTGAGGCCCGTGTGCTTAGATTTAGGTGCACGTTAAAGAACCCCAGGTGGTCGAAATTTCCGGAGCCCTCCACTACGGCGTCTCTCATAATCATATCGTGGTTTTGGGACGTTAAACCCCAGATATTATTATTATTATTAGTATCGCAGCTCGGGGTCGGCTCTATGACGACGCGACGGTACCGTTCACGAGCCAACTGTCACTGGCGCTCGCGGTAGTCAGCTTCTTCCTCAGGAGTACGCACAACTCGTGGTCTTCCCATAGTTCTAGCTGGGATGGAATGTGCAGGGCCACTAATCCAAAGCTCTGTATATTAGGCGAGAGGCCCACCACTGCAATCGTTTTGACGTGGAAAGTTGGATCGCATGATTCCACCTTGCTCCGACGAAGGGGAGCGGATTGTTGGAACCCGTTTTCCTAACCGCGATTTCCTAGTATTCTTCCGTTGGAGCAGCGTTGTTTTGCACTCACTTCGTGTGCGCAGACACCAAGAGACTACATAAGCTGGGAATAAACGCAAACCACCGGCTTAAACATGATTCTTTCGCGGATGGGTGCAATTAATCATCGAAAACCATATAAGATTCGCGCATAAGGTAAGCATTCTCACATGGGTCACAGGGGGCGAATCTGATACGGTTTTCGACGATTGAAGACCGACAACGACGGCATCTGGTCCGCATAAAAACCTTCGCTGTAAAATCAGGACGGGTCTTCATTCCTTCTCAGTGCTGCGGATTGATGCCCTACGCCCGACCGCCAATGCGCGACAGCGCCATGTGATAGACTAGCGGCGGTGCACGGTTGCCTTCGTCGCGACCGTCAGCAGCAGAGCAACCGAACGGTGCACTACAAATTTATCAAGCGTGAGAAGGCCTGGCGTGAGGGCGAGGACGAAGTTGGGTGTACCCCGCACGCTCTCGCCGCCAGCGCGCGGTGCTAAAGTCCCTTAATAATAGAAAGTAGCGACACTCTCCTCCATATCCTCTCCAAAGTGTCCAATCCTCCTCTCCCAAGTGTCCAAACCATATCTATATCCTCTCCCAAACGGCCACCGTGCGGGCGCCGGCCCTATAACCCGGCTCGCGCCACTTTTCTATCAAGAATGCTATGTCACGATGATAACGCGCGCAACGTAGGTGACCGCGAAGTCGGGTTCGGCGAAAAGTGAAAACGTAAGAAAAAGAGAAAGAGGTTCACGCGTGTTTGCCGGGCGACGGCCCGTGAAGCGGGGAGGTGGAAGGCGGGAGAGGAGGGTGCTCGGCGTGGCGGCTCGGTTCAAAGAAAGACGGTACTTTCCCAAAAAATATCCAGGGACTTTACGCGGTGCGAGGTAGCAGCGCCGCGTTGTGGCCCCGCAGCTGCTCCGGCCGCCTAAGCCGTGGACCGTTTACTTCTTTAGCCGATAGTACATCTTCTAACTACGCATAATCACGGTACACGTCACAATTATCGGAGAGATTTGATCTGGATATCTTACTGCCTGTATCCGCATTCTGTTCTGTTCTTGAAACACGTGATAATGCGTGATGCGCATTGCTGTTCCAATCAGTGCAGATGGCGCTGACTTCTTTTTGAAAAGTGCTTTTAAAGCCATGTATCAAATGTTCTCGCATTACTCTGACGAAGGCTGGTCCACCAGCCGAAAACGTTCAGGAAATCTGCTTTCAAGAAAGTTTCGTCGCCCCTTCCTTGCATATATATATATATATATATATATATATATATATATATATCCCAACGCCCCGTAAAAAATTCTGGCCACGCCCCTGACGCACATACAGAAATTTTGCGACATTTCAAACCACGCCTACGCCCAAGCACGGCCGGTCTGGAGGCGCCCGGAGAGAGCGCGCGCCTCCAGACCGGCCGTGGTTTTACAATAAAGGATCGGTCATGAAGAGAGCACTGCGAAGAATGTTCACAAACGAAACGTGGAGTTTCAAAGGTAACGGTGCGAGGAAGTTCTGTACGTGCGCTGCACATATGGTTGGAGAAAAGAAAGGGCGTACTTACGAAAATTGCTTGCATTATACTGGTTTGTGAACGTTTTGGCCGTGGAACAGCCTCCGTCAGAGTCAAAGCTTTGACCAGCGCGCACGCGCATGTGTGCGTGTGTGTTTGCGCGTTTGTGCTTGAGTGCGTCTGTGCGTGCGTGTGTGTGTGCGCGCGTGTGTGTGTTGGACTGACCTGCAGTATCAAAATTTATGAGGCATTGATTGCACTAAGTGAAATAAATGGGATTTAGCAGGGGTTAGTGGCGCGTGAACTGCTTTAACTCGCACGGCAGTTCCATCGGCAGTGAATAATGCCTCGATAGTATTTCGACATAACTGCGTCAATGACATTTTATTGCAAACTACACTCAACAGAAATACTGTTCATGAAATATTTCCTCAATTGTATTTCGAAATAATTGCGTCAATGGCATTTTTTTGCAAAGTGCTCAAGAGAAATATTGTTTACGAATTATGTCCTCAATGCTCTTTCTATAGACATGAGTCAATGAAATATTTATGGCAAAGTGCTCAACAGAAATATTGTTCAGGAACTATTCCGTCAATGGTATTTCGATTGAAATGAGTCAGTGAAATATCTATTGCAAAGTGCTCAACAGAAATATTGTTCAGGAACTATTCCCTCAATGGTATTTCGATAGAAATGAGTCAACGACATTTTTATTGCGAACTGCTCAACAGAAATGTTGTTGACGAAGCAAGTCAATGAGCATTGCGGAATCATTGATAATCAATAAAGTCAATAATTCGATCGTACTCCGGCAATGGAAAATCAACAGCCATTTTCATAAGGGCGTGGATATCGGTTATTACTTCAAAGAGTTGAGTTTCGCATGAACGGCCGCGCTAGAAACCATGCTGACTTGGCAAGAAGTTGTTAGTAGTTAGATATGTCATAATTGCAGATGATATAATGTGCTCTAAAAGTTTACACGGTATGGTTGTTAGTGAAATTGGTCTATAGTTACAAAGCATAGAAAGGGTCACCTGATTTAAAAATAGGAGTGATGTGGGCAATTTTCCAGGCATCTGGTACGCTTCCGTGCCGAATTATTTGGGAGCCTTTCAATAACGCGTTCATTACCTTGGTATGAAATATTTAAATCGTCCATGACCGACTCGAGAGTCGTGAAGTTAAGGTCGGACGGAATGGGATTTTCATCTGTGAATACAAAACCGAAAAATTCATTTAGTTCCGTGTCAACACGTGATGGTGAAAGAAGTACACCGCCTTTGGGAATGGGCACTTGCGATGACAAAGAAGGTTTGGGGTTAATTACCTTCCAGAATTGTTTAGTATTTTCTCTTAAAAACGTTGTTATATCATTGTTAAAAATCTTGCCTGAACCTCTGATCTCATGCACAAGACGGCATTGCCGAACGCCCTTAGTCATTACGTATCTTTCGTGCTCCCTTAGGTACTCAGCCCCGTTGTTTATCCATACGCCCAGATATTTGTATTTATCCACTATCTCCAGCGTGACTACCTGTATCTTATGCTCACTGCCTTTATTATCATTAAAAATCATGATTGCCGCTTTTTCCCTACTGAACTTCAAATTTAACCTATCTCCTTCATTGCCGCAGATGTCTATCAATCCCTGCAGATCTTCCGTGTTGTCGGCCATTAATACTATATCATCTGCATACATCAATGCCGGTAATGACTGTTCAACGTGTTTTCCTTGCTTGGCAAAAGAGAGGCTGAAGACGGGTCTACTCCCCTCTAATCTAGCTTCTAATCCTTGTAGATACAGCATAAATAACAGAGGTGACAAGGGACGCCCCTGTCGAAACCCGCGTTGTATCTCTATAGGTTCGGATACCTGTTTTTTCCATTTTATAACTACCCTGTTACTTTTATAGACGTCCTTTAAAAGATTAGTTATTCCATCTTCCACATCTAGTGTGTCCAGTATTCCCCACAAGTCTTCTTGAATCACACTATCGTAAGCTCCCTTGATATCTAGAAATGCCAGCCACAGGGGCCTGTGTTCTTTTTCCGCTATTTCAATACACTGCGTCAATGAGACCAGATTATCCTCCAAATTCCTTCTTTTGCGGAACCCATTTTGTAGTTCCCCCAGCACCCCCTCATTCTCCACCCATGTCTGTAGTCTTTCCTTTACGATCTGCATCACCGGCCTGTAAACTACTGATGTCGCTGTTATAGGGCGGTAGTTGTTTATATCAGCTTTGTCCCCCTTTCCTTTATAGATCATGCTCATCCGGCTTAGTTTCCACCCATGGGGGGCTTCACCATCCATTATTGCTTTGCTCGCTGCTTCTCTTAATGTTTGCTTAGAGTTTGGATCTAATTTCTTTATTAGCATAATTGGGATGCCGTCAGGGCCTGTTGATGTGCTATTAGGAACCCTCTTCTCTGCCCTTTCCCAATCTCGTTGTCCCAGTGGAGCCACTGCGTTAATTGGTCTATCCTCATCCTTTAGGGTGCATGCATCGCTTCCTTGTTTAAATTTTTCTGTCATCATTGTTCTTATAAATTCCATTGCCTCATCCCCTTCTAGCCTAACCCCTTGAACTGTAGTTATAAACCTCTGTTCCATGCTTGTCTTATTACTCAGAGAATTGAGATGGTTCCAAAACTTTGCAGCTGCCTTTCTACCCTTTTTGTTTACTTCCGTCATCCATTGTGCCCCCTTTCTTCTAATCTTTTCATTGATTTCTTTAGAAGCACTTGTGCTTTTACGTTTTTCCTTTATTTGTTAGTTACTTATTTTATTTATTTCTATTTTGACAGAAATGTTGTGTTAAACAAAGTATACTTAGCATGTATTTACTCGTTTCACATATTGTTTGTTACTTCAGTGCAAAGGAACCTTTTCTAGTGCTATCCTTCGGTATTCTTCCAAATTCTCAGCGAGCTGTGAACTTATCGAGCTTTTTGTATATCTTTACATGCTAGATTTAAAGAATGTTTTGGTGTGTTGCGAAAAGTTTGCTATGTATTTGTTGTTTAATATTTTGTAAAACGGGTACAGAGGCCTTTTGTCAGGTATTGCTATACCTTTAGCTTATGTACCTTTCTTGGTGCAATTCAAGAAAAATAAAGAATCTGAATCTGAATCTGAATCTGAACAAATTGGAAGCTTCCTTTCTGCAGCTCAAAAAGTTACCCCATTTTCTTTCGACATCTCCCTCTGTTTAGCATGCCTGTGTTCTCTGGAGGCTTCCTGACGTCTTACTATGGCTCTCTTACCTTCCTCATCCCACCAGCTCTTGGGTTTGTGTGTCCTTTTCCCGGTTGATTTGACTCGTACCTTAGCAAGCTCCAACTCAAACAGTCTATTTAGATTTGTGTACGTCCACACTGTTTTAGTATCCTCGGTGATTACTTTCTCATTCTCTTTAGTTGCTATTTCTATTTGCCTTTCTGAATAAATATTACCCTGCCCCGCCACGGTGGTCTAGTGGTTATGGCGCTCGACTGCTGACCCGAAGGTCGCGGGATCGAATCCCGGCCGCGGCGGCTGCATTTTCGATGGAGGCGAAAATGTTTGAGGCCCGTGTACTTAGATTTAGGTGCACGTTAAAGAACCCCAGGTGGTCGAAATTTCCGGAGCCCTCCACTACGGCGTCTCTCATAATCATATCGTGGTTTTGGGACGTTAAACCCCAGAGATTATTATTATTATTAATAAATATTACCCTGTGGTTGCTCATATTGCCTCCTTCCTATTTTAATTTCTCTGCCAAAACTCAGCTTGATACGTTTGTGATCACTACCCAAGCTTCTGGAACCATATTCATCTATGTTCATTACCCTTTGCCTATCATACATCCTATGTGACATCAGTGCGTAATCTATCGTCGACTGCAGCCTTCCCACCTCCCATGTTATCTGCCCTTCGCACTTCTCGGTACTGTTGCAAATGATTAAATCATGCCTTTCACACATATCCATCAGCATTCTGCCTGTTGGGTCAGTATATCCATCCATATCTTCTATGTGCGCATTCATATCTCCTAATATAATTATCTCGCACTCTTCTCCTAGTTCATCAATGTCCTTTTCTATGCACTGCACCATTTCTTGGTTTTCCTTTCTGGCTTTTGCTCCTGTCCACAAGTATACAAAACCCAGGAGTGTCATCTGCCCTGCCACTTTTCCTTTTAGCCATAAATGTTCCCTGCACTCCTGCTTGACCCTTTGCCAGTCTGTACTTTTATGAATAAATGCCCCGATACCACCCCACTTTCTGCTGCCTTCTTTTCTATTGCAATATTCCCATGCGTAGTCCGGATTGCTAGGTGGTTCCATGTCCCTAAGATGTGTTTCTACAAACCCATATACCATCAGCTTCTCCTCCCTTAGCTGCTCTTCTATCTCTCGCCACTTCAACGTATTCCTTGAAGAAACTGCCAAGTTCAGCCTCTTTCTTTTCGCCAACTGGCAACCTTGTACTTTTGCGAACTCGCTCGACAACGGGCATCCCTATCGAAATAAATTTAGTTCTTTTGTTCATCCCAAACGAAGCAGTTGGTTCTTTTTTGACCTGCGATAATTTCCTCATAACTTGGTGCCGAAACCCGGGAAGAAGTTATCGAACTTACCGTTGAGCAGGGTTGCCACTGACTTTCGAGTAAATGTCGCCAAACGACGAGCAAAGAGTCGCCAAAAGTCGCCATTTTTTTACAAATTTCGCCAAAAAAGTCGCCATTCTAGATATGTGCGTCATACCTAGTAATAAAAATTTTCTCTCACGTATAGCCCCGTAGAATACAGTACCATCTAAGACCCTTAAATTATATTGACGTTTCTGTGCCAGTCGTATCGCCCGCTTCACCATGGCATTGCATGGTGCTGCTTCTCCGACTAGCCGCAAGATGTGCGTGGTGGCGCAAGGGTGAATGAATGAAACACTCACGATATCCTTCCATCCCTGTCCGCTCGTTAAGGTAGAAGTGTGGTAAACATTGGGCGAAAACCGTGAAAGCGTTGTCTGTAGACAGCTTTACGTGAACATTATGAATTAAAAGGATTAAAAGGTTTATTGAAGGTAACACGACAGAAGTCTTACAGGAACCGATCATTGGTGAGCCTTACACCTTTCAGTGTGAACTAATATGATAAAGGACGTCACCGACCCTTTCTATAGTCCCTTATATCTACGCGCGTCAATCCGATGCTTTATTAATGAACAGGTAGACAACAAAAAATGTTATATAGCAATTGTTTTCATTGCACACGCTCACCGAGAACACTGGGAAATGCCTCAATAAATATTTTTTATTGCACAAATAGCCGCGTATCCGCCTCTCTTCGCTATTCTAAAACAGTATTTACGAGCTGAATTAGGGGTACTGCAACAGTGAATAAGTCGCCGAGCTATTCATAACAGTTGGAGCTTTGGCGGAACAAATGGTTGGAACCTTCAGCCCCTCCAGAAGCGAAACTTCAGAGAAGCTTAAAGCGCCGAAAGCTATTAACTTATAGTCAAACACTAACCCCTCGCGGTTTACATTTTGCTAGAATGTCTCTGGGGGACGTTGCCGTATCTCCTGCCTCTAGATGAATTGAGATACGCACGAGTTACAGGACGAAAATACGGAATGATGCGTAATGTGCACATTCTACGCTTGGGTCTAAAACCAAGAAAAATACAGAGAATGTTGCCGCTCATTCGTTGGGAAGACAGTGAGCTTAGGATGTATAACTCAGTGGAGACCTAAGCCGAAAATCGCCAAAAATTCGCCATGTCGCCATTCATAATTTTAGGTCGCCACGGGCCCCTCAAATTCGCCAATTTGGCGAAAAGTAGCCACCAGTGGCAACCCTGCCGTTGAGGCAGCTGGGTCAACAGACGTCGACAGAACAACGAGCTTGAGGAAAAACAGCATCGATCCTAGGGCAAGAAAAGGTCGACGAGGCGCTTCAACCAACAAGGCCTGACGACGCCACACCCAGCCGAAACCGACACCACTGCTCAAGGCAACGCATACGCCAGGCAACACAGAATCACAGACGCCAGGCATCGTAGAAGCCAGGATGGACTGGCTCAAGCTAAAAAGGAGCGCCTTGAGAACTCAGGTGACCAAGCTTATTTCCGAGGCAGAATTATTCTTGGCGATCGAGCCATGCGAACGACGGAGCTCCCAGTGTCTTGTCGGCCAGGCTAAGTGCCCTACAAGTACAACTAAACGAAGTGGACAATGCCATTGAACCACTAGTTGTTGACGAAGACGCGGAGCAAAACTACATAAGAACAATCGAGTACAACGATCGGATCGTCGCATGCATAGCGAAACTCAGCCAAGAAGCCGAAGAGCAAAAAGCAAAAAAACAAGCAGAAATGGCCGCGACGCGGGCGCCGACCGACGTACGGCCCTCCGAGGGCTGCGCAGACCCACGTTAAACTACCGAAGCTCGAGTTACAACGATTTAGCGGCGCTTCCACGGAGTGGCAGTCCTTCTGGGAGCAGTTTGAGAGGGCGGTGCACGAAAACGACACCCTCTCCGACTCTGAGAAGTTTCTGCACTTGCGGTCGTCACTTTCTGGGAAGGCTGCATCGGCCATCGACGGCATCCAGGTGACGGGCGCTAACTACAACACAGCCATCGAGCTCCTTAAAGAGCGCTTCGGTCGACGAGACGTGCTGATACAAGAACATCTGACTCAGTTGCTCGAGTTGCCACCAGTACGCAACGAGAATGAGGTTATCGGCCTACGTCGACTCTATGACCATCTGCAGCGCAACATAGCCGCTCTCTCAGCGCTCGGAGTCAAAACAAATGGCTACGGTGCCCTGCTCTGCTCCGCACTCTTGCGAATGCTGCCATCGGAACTAGTAGTCAACTACCACAAGGAACTCTCCGCTGACAGCAAGGAAGAATTAAGGGATTGGCATCGAGAGTTTACGAGCTTTTCTCAAGACCGAAGTGGAGAGCTGAGAGAAGGCACTGCAGACTGGCCATAGCGAAGCAAAAGGATCCAGCTCAAAACATCGAGATAAAGAAAAAAGCAAAACACCAAAAGGATCAGCGGCTTCGCTCTTCTCTGCGGGCAAATCGAAGCAGATCGATTCATGCGCATTTTGTGATGCAAAGAATCACGCGACTCACGAGTGTCAGGCACAAATGTCGCTCGATGAAAAGAAGAAACGATTCACTGCGGTCTGCGGCTGGTCGCTGTTTCCGGTGCAGCGTAAAGGGACACGTGTCGAAACAATGCCGCAACAAAAGGCTAAGTTGCAAGCACTGTGGCAGAAGACACCTGTCACAAATGTGTGACCCCACCTGGAGGCAACCTGAGAACACAGCCGCAGAGCTGCACTCTTCAGCAGAACAGAAGTCGAAAAATGTGCCTACCGTGCTGCTCCAAACGGCTCAAGTATGGGAAGAAGGACGAAGGAGAGCTCTGACGCGCCTCCTCTTCGACGGGGGTAGCCAACGAAGTTTTGTCACAAAGGAGCTTTCCCGCGAACTGCAACTAGAGGTGATTGGTGAAGAGGACATCACAATCTACCCATTCGGAGGATCAGGCAACATTATCAAAGAAAAACGCAGAAGAGTGAAACTTTGGCTAAGAAGTCAGTATGACCGCAACGAGCACTTCATCGAAGCTCTCGAAATACCAGAAATCTGCTCTGATCAGCTGCGAGTACCTGAGAACATCATGCAAAAACTGCTAGCGGAAATAGATGAATTGGCAGATGTCACCGTTGCACCAGCCCACCTGGCGAGAAGCGGCATTGACATCCTTATCGGTGCCAACTATTACTGGTCGTTGGTGTATGGTGACTTCAAGAAGCTGCAAGGCACACTTGTTGCATTGAAGACCAAATTTGGGTGGACGCTTCAAGGAGCCATTCCCTGCAGTAGCTCAGATGCCTGCTGCTCAACCGCGGCAGTTCTTCATGCTGGAGTGTCAGATGACACAACAAGTTTGACCAACAAGCTGAAATCATTCTGGGAGCTGGAGAGCATCGGAATTACTGACTCTTGTGCCCAAACGAACGAAAAAAGCCAAGAAATCATCAACACGTTTTCGACATCGATCAAGAAAACAGACAAGCGCTGTGAGGTGGCATTACCATGGAAACCTCTGAACATTCATCTCGCTCACAACAAAGCCATCGCACAGTAGCGTTTGACAAGTCTCACGAAGAAGCTATTGAAAGGTGACGCGACACTTATCGAGTATGACGCGGCTATCCGTCAGTATCTGGAGCAAGGGTTCGCTGAACGACTTCCACTGGAAGAAATCAATAACGACGAAAACAGAGTTTACTACATGCCTCACCGCGCTGTCTTCAAACCTGATAGCCTTTCAACCAAGATTAAGGTCGTATTTGATGCATCGTCTAGCGACACTGAATGTATCTCCCTGAACGAAGCCCTGGAGCCAGGACCGAACTTGAACCCAGACTTGCTGAAGGTGTTGCTTAACTTCAGAATTCATCAC